>NC_037682.1:63536829-63557717 GCF_003255815.1 Theropithecus gelada | reverse complement strand
AATCCCAGCACTTTGGGAGGCCGAGACGGGCGGATCACGAGGTCAGGAGATCGAGACCATCCTGGCTAACACCATGAAACCCCGTCTCTACTAAAAAAATACAAAAAACTAGCCGGGCGAGGTGGCGGGCGCCTGTAGTCCCAGCTACTCGGGAGGCTGAGGCGGGAGAATGGCGTAAACCCGGGAGGCGGAGCTTGCAGTGAGCTGAGATCTGGCCACTGCACTCCAGCCTGGGCGACAGAGCGAGACTCCGTCTCAAAAAAAAAAAAAAATAAATAAATAAATAAATAGGCCGGGCGCGGTGGCTCAAGCCTGTAATCCCAGCACTTTGGGAGGCCGAGACGGGCGGATCACGAGGTCAGGAGATCGAGACCATCCTGGCTAACACAGTGAAACCCCGTCTCTACTAAAAAATACAAAAAAAATAGCCGGGCGAGGTGGCGGGCGCCTGTAGTCCCAGCTATAGGGAGGCTGAGGCAGGAGAATGGCCTAAACCTGGGAGGCGGAGCTTGCAGTGAGCTGAGATCCGGCCACTGCACTCCAGCCTGGGCGACAGTGCGAGACTCCCTCTCAAAAAAAAAAAAAATAAATAAATAAATAAATAAATAAATAAATAAACAAACAAACAAACAAATGTCAGGTACCAAAGTATCCTATAACACATAAACAGCAGAAACCATCTTATCTGGGCCCCATATTTCAGAAGCCTCTCTCTATTGACTACTGCTAGGTATAACTCCTCCATATTTGTCTATTCATTCAAGTAAACACACTTACTGAGGGCCTACTACATGGCAAGCAACTGGACAACAAAGATAAGATGAAAATATTTATCAGCCTAATAAAAGAACAGCTAATATAAAAATGTTCTATAAATACAAGTATCAAATAAGTGTTATGGAAGCTTGCAGAGGAGAGAATGCCAAGAACAGCTTCCCAGAAAAGGGTGATGCTTGAACTGAGAAAATGTCACGGAAAACATACCCTGTTCACACTTTACTATTTAGACTACGGTTCTCTTCTGCACTACTAGTTTTGAGTTTATGCTTTGTCATCTAAACAAGAGCAAAGTAACAATCTTACTGATACGAACAGAACCAAGTGTCAACTAATTCAATTTCATCAAATCTGAAGTCAAAAATAATAATTTTACCCAAGTATTTCCCAGTACCTTTATCCTGTCCAACCTCTAGTTTTGGTTTTTAAATACCCTAACTTCCTTCACCAGGTAAACATACTGTAACCCAGTTAACTCGAGTTTCTTCTTGAATTTTGTTTCTTCTTGAATTTATAAGACCGTCACAGGGAATGATCACGGCTCTTTTCTTTCTTTATTCCAGTTAGCTTCTTCCTCCAAAACGGAGTTTTATTTCCTCACCTTATTCTACTATAATACTTCACTTTGAATTCTGTACCTGAAAGGAGCCATGAATTCCAAGGTACAACTACTACAAACGGACTCCTGCCTGGCTTTCTAAGTCTTGTCAATGAAAATTTCCTGCTTTCTACTCCAGTAGTTATAAATCCCTAACTGACTCCGAGTCCTCATCAGCTGACACAAGTCAAAAAATTCAGATTTAGAAAGGGAAATAATGGCTTGTAGTTTTATCGATTTGTTTCCAATACATAACAACGATGACATTCTTTAACCATCTTATAAGTTTAGTTCTCGAGGTCCAGGTTAGGGTACCACTAACAAAGCTTCCACCTTACCCGTGAACACAGCTGGTAGCAACTAAATGGTAAACGCTATGAAGACTACATCTACGTCTAGCTACCTAACGTCCGTGCCTCACCGACCTCCCATAGGGAATTCTTAATAATGGGAGACTGAAACATCCAGGGAGGGTGAGGTAGTAGAAAAATTTTTAGACTGTCAAAGATCCGGCATTGACTACTCCTACCTGTTACTCCGGGCCTCGATTTCCCCTATCTACAAAACTGAGGTAAGGTAGGGGAATTGACTCAATTTCTAAAGTCCTTATGGCTACAGTAATCCAGAAACTCAATCTTTCTCATCTGGCTTTACACTGAACACGTGGGAAAATAAAAGAACCTTTTGCTCCACCGAACCGACTCCTATTCTCAGATATTATCTTAAAAATCTCACAAACTTCAGACTCACCCTAATCCTCGGGGTGCCCATTTTCCTTATGGAGAAGCCAAGGCAAAATAAAGCCCAGTTCACGACAGTCAAGGAAGTGCGGGCAGACAGTATTCAGGGTCTCAAGGCGCTGACTCCGGAAAGGCCAGCCCACCGTGGGGTCCTTACACCACCGAATGAATGAGTACAACCAGACTCTCGGGGGCAGCAACCGGAGATCTCCAAGCCTAGACCCCACTGATGTTCATTCTCTCCCAGGGCCTCCAAAGCCGGACCTCCCGGGCTCCGGGTCCTGGGCCCCGCCCCTCTCTCAGGCCAGAAGGTGCGCGCCGCTGCGCGAGACTTCGGCGCGGAGAGGCCCTGGGACGCCCCGCGCGTCCGCCCGCCCGGAAGAGAGTAGAAGCCTGCCGGTCTCGGCCGCTGCAGCTCGGGCTCCCGACTTACCGCGGGTCGGTGGGGAAGGGGAAGTGTCAGGAGTCCCGGCCCAGGCCCGTCTGCCACCCGCCGCTCACAGAGCAGCGCGCGGTCCCCCACGAAACCGTCGCCGCCGCCGCTACCACCACTACTACCGACCGCCGCTTCGGGCGCAGCGCGCAGAAGGCCCGACTGCGTCACACGCCGCCTGGCGTCAGAGGCTCGTTGCGGGCGCTCCGCCCTCGCCGTCCGCACATTGGTCGTTGCTGCCGCCACTCTGGGTCGACCCTGTTATTCATTGGGCAACGCGGCTTTTGAATCCGAACGTGGGGGCGGTCTTCGGGGGGGAAGGGGCGAGAGGGAAGAGGAGGGGCACAAGGAGTTCGGGGAGGCACAGGGGTGGGGCGGTGAGAGGGCCGTGGAGTCCCGCCCCTCGCCGCCGCGGTTGGCGGGAGCGAGTCGTGACGTCACACAGGCCTCTCGATGTGGGCTTGTGAATGGCTAGATTGGGAAGCACGGGCGGGGTGTCGGGAAGAGTGGTGACGCAACATAGAGACTCCGCCCCCTTCTTGGAGTGCAGCGACTTGGGCTGAGGGAGCTCGGGCCAATCAGAGGGACGGCCCCAGAATGGCATGGTAACTATTCGACCCCTTCCTTGCCCCGATCCGCGGGCGCTGCTGGGAAGGCTTCCTAGTCTGTCTGCCCGCACTTCCTGCCCAGACCACGTGCGGAGCCTGAGGGCCCTCTTGGGAGGTCTGTCTGTCCAAAGAGTTTGCCTTAGGCTGCTTCAGGGCCCTAGATGCTGACCCTATTCTCTCCTGACCCATGCTTGCCCCAGCACATTCTTTCCCTCCCTGAATTTCTAGGATAGACATTAGGAGCATTAGAGATGCCCTAAGGGCCTGGCCCACCAAAAGGCCTGGTACAAATGAGGTTTGTTGGAACGTCTTTCCCGGTTGCACTTGGAGAACCCCTACCTTTTTTTTTTTTTTTTTAATTTTAAGATGGAGTCTCCCGTTGTCGCCTAGGCTGGAGTCCGTTGGCGCAATCTTGGCTCACTGCAACCTCCGCCTCCCGGGTTCAAGCGGTTCTCCTGCCTTAGCCTCCCAAGTAGCTGGGATAACAGGCGCCCGCCACCAGGCCCAGCTAATTTTTGTATTTATAGTAGAGACGGGGGTTTCACCGTTTTGGTCAGGCTAGTCTCCCGAACTCCTGACCTCAAGTGATCCACCCGCCTCGGCCTCCCAAAGTGCTGGGATTACAGGCGTGAGCCACCTCCCCCGTGAACTCCTACTTTTTTTTTTTTTTTTTAGATGGAGTCTTGCCCTGCCCCCTCTGCCTTCCAGGCTGGAGTGCAGTGGCGCGACCTCGGCTCACTGCAATCTCCGCCTCCCGGGTACAAGAGATTCTCCTGCCTTACCCTCCCGAGTAGCTGGGATAACAGGCACTCGCCGTGGCGCGCGGCTAATTTTTGTATTTTTAGTAGAGACTGGGTTTGGCCAGGTTGGCCAGGCTGGTCTCGGACTCCAGAACTCAGGTGATCCGCCCCCCTCGGCCTCCCACAGTGCTGGCCTTACAGGCGTGAGCCACTGCTCCCAGCCGAACCCCTACTTATTCTTTTTTTTTTTTTTTTTTTTTTTTTTTTGAGACGGAGTCTCGCGCTGTGTCACCCAGGCTGGAGTGCAGTGGCGCGATCTCGGCTCACTGCAAGCTCCGCCTCCCAGGTTCACGCCATTCTCCTGCCTCAGCCTCCGAGTAGCTGGGACTACAGGCGCCCGCCACCTCGCCCGGCTAGTTTTTTGTATTTTTAGTAGAGACGGGGTTTCACCATGTTAGCCAGGATGGTCTCGATCTCCTGACCTCGTGATCCACCCGTCTCGGCCTCCCAAAGTGCTGGGATTACAGGCTTGAGCCACCGCGCCCGGCCCCCCTACTTATTCTTAAAAAAGGACGGGTATTTCAAATGTTCCCATCTTCTCAGTGATACATTTGCCAGGCTTTCCCAGCGAGTTGAGCTAATGCTTAGGCAGGCCTCTGTTGAAGTGTTGTCACTTTGTATCCTATTATTTACCCTCGGTTTTCTGTGCCTTGGGCTCTTGAAAGTCCTCCTGGGGCCTAGCCCAGAGCAGAAGACTGATACTACAAGAGTGAAAGGTGGGCATTTTCTAGAAACTAGACCTCTTTAGTGACTGAGTCTCACAGCAGGAGCTGTGCTCAGAAAGCAAAGCATATACTGGCCAGAGTGGTGGCTCACGCCTGTAATCCCAGCACTTTGGGAGGCTGAGGTGGGCAGATCACTTGAGGCCAGGAGTTCGAGACCAGCCTGGCCAACATGATGAAAGCCTGTTTCTACTAAAAATAGAAAAATTAGGCCGGGCGCGGTGGCTCAAGCCTGTAATCCCAGCTACTCGGAGGCTGAGGCAGGAGAATGGCGTGAACCCAGGAGGCGGAGCTTGCAGTGAGCCGAGATCGCACCACTGCACCCCAGCCTGGGCGACACAGCGAGACTCCGTCTCAAAAAAAAAAAAAAAAAGAAAAATTAGCTAGGCATGATGGTGGGCACCTATAATCCCAGCTGCTTCTCGGATTCCTGACGCATGAGAATCGCTTGAACCTGGGAGGCGGAGATTGCAGTGAGCAAGGATCCTGCCAGACACTCCAGAGTGATCTCCAAAAAAAAGAAAAAAACAAAACAAAAAAACCTCCACCACCACCTCTTTGTGGGACATCAATGCAAAATTGAAATGGGCTTTACCTCAAATGTAAACGTGTTTAAATACATCTGGGTTTTTGGTGATGGCAAGGGGTTAGAGGTAATTGATTTATTTGTTTAAAAAATGGGAGGCTGGGAATGGTGGCTCACGCCTGTAATCCCAGCACTTGGGAGTTCAAGGCAGGAGGATCACTTGAACCCAGGAGTTCGAGACCAGCTCGGACAACATAGTGAGTCCCCACCTATACAAAACATTAGCCAAGGCCAGGTGTGGTGGCACGTGCCTGTAGTCCCAGCTACTTGGGAGGCTGAAGTAGGAGGATCATTTGAGCCCAAGAGGTTAAAGCTGCAGTGAGCTGTGATTATAGCCACGCCACTCCCGCCTGCGCAACAGAGGGAGACTCCGTCTGGGAAAAAGAAAAAAAAAGTGCTGGGTTGTAAAGATGGAATAAGATAGTGGATGAAAGAAACATGGTAGATTGTAGGTGCTCAGTAGATACTTGAAGGAAGAAAATCAATATACGGTTGGCCAAATAGTAAAGTTACTTTAAACATCTGACTGCAGCCGTCTTCCCCCATCTCCTCCATCCAAAACACCCCTCCTTTACAACCACACTCCCTTGCCTTTGCTGGACTTTAGAAAGTCACTAACTCTCCCTAGATAGTTACAGTGGCTTCATAACTGCCCTCTAGAACCTTGAATTTCTTGCCCTTTAATCTCTAAGCCCAATTATTTTTAAGCCTCTCCTCTACCGACTTATTTTGGTATTCCCTAAGGCAAGGCACATAGTAGTTACACATTAGATAGTTGACGCACGAATGAGTGAATTATTTTCTTCAGTTGGGGATTAGTAGTAGAAGTGTTGGACTTTGAGTCAGAGAACCTGGTTTAAATCTGGATGCAGATTTAATTTAATTCTGTTTAATTAATTTAATTTAATTAAGAAATTTGGGCCAGGCAGGATGGCTCATGCCTGTAATCCCAGCATTTTGGGAGGCCAAGGCAGGCGGATCACGAGGTCAGGAGATCAAGACCAGCCTGGCTAACGTGGTAAAACCCCGTCTCTACTAAAAATAGAAAAAATTAGCCAGGTGTGGTGGTGGACACCTGTAGTCCCAGCTACTCGGGAGGTTGAGGCAGGAGAATTGCTTGAACCTGGGAGGCGGAGGTTGCAGTGAACTGAGATCAAGCCATTGCACTCCAGCCTGGGCAACAAGAGTGAAAGTCTATCTCCAAAAAAAAAAAAAAAAAAAAAGAAAAGAAAAGAGAGGAAAGAAAAGCAAAAAACGTGGGCAGATTTCCTAATCCCTCTGAACCTCAATTTTCTTTTGTATAAAATGGGGATAAGGCCGGGCGCGGTGGCTCAAGCCTGTAATCCCAGCACTTTGGGAGGCCCAGACGGGCGGATCACGAGGTCAGGAGATCGAGACCATCCTGGCGAACACAGTGAAACCCCGTCTCTACTAAGAAATACAAAAACTAGCCGGGCGAGGCGGCAGGCGCCTGTAGTCCCAGCTACTCGGGAGGCTGAGGCCGGAGAATGGCGTGAACCCGGGAGGCGGAGCTTGCAGTGAGCTGAGATCCGGCCACTGCACTCCGGCCTGGGCGACAGAGCGAGACTCCGTCTCAAAAAAAAAAATAAATAAATAAAATAAAATAAAATGGGGATAACAACCATATTTGCCTTACAGGGTCATAGTGAGAATTAAACGAGAGAATACATTTAAAGCACTTAGCATACTACCTGGCACACATACGGCCTCAATAAATGGTATTGTTTGCATTGTTTAAAAATGTTGCCGGCTGGGCACGGTGGCTCAGGCCTGTAATCCCAGCACTTTGGGAGGCCGAGGTGGGTGGATCACGAGGTCAGGAGATTGAGACCATCCTGGCTAACACGGTGAAACCCTGTCTTTACTAATAAAATACAAAAAAATTAGCTGGGCATGGTGGTGGGCGCCTATAGTCCCAGCTACTCGGGAGGCTGAGGCAGGAGAATGGTGTGAACCCGGGAGGTGGAGCTTGCAGTGAGCCGAGGTTGCACCACTGCACTCCACCCCGGGCGACAGAGTGAGACTCCATCTCAAAAAAAAAAAAAAAAATGTTGCCGGGCACGGTGGCTCACTCCTGTAATCCCAGCACTTTGGGAGGCTGAGGCGGGCAGATCACCTGAGATCAGGAGTTCGAGACCAGCCTGGCCAACATAGTGAAACCCCATCTCTACTAAAAAAAAAAAAAAAAAAATTAGCAGGCATAGTAGCACGCGCCTGTAATCCCAGCTACTAGGGAGAGTGAGGCAGGAGAATCACTTGAACCTGGGAGGTGGAGGTTGCAGTGAGTCAAGATTGCGCCACCACACTCCCAGCCTCAGCCTGTGTGACAGAGGGAGACTCTGTCTCTAAATTAATAAATAAAAATGTTGAGTTCCCATTCTAAATATTCTAAGATATGGATTCTGATACTGAAAGAGGACTCAGAAATGTCTTCTTTCTTTTCTTTTCTTTTTTTTTTTTTTTTTTTTGCTATAAAATGGTTCTGAAAGAAATGTCTTGAATGAGTGAGCAAATGAGTACATTCAGTCCAAAGTACAAATAGGTGTGCAGGAAAATAGTGCATACTTGTGGAAAGACTGGAGGAATACATACTGGATGAGGAATACTGCAGGGAAGAATTTCCTGTGACTTTGGTGATTTCTAAAGATACATTGTTGGGTGCTTTGGTAGGCAAGTGGCCCATGGCTCATCATTCCCAGGATTCCTGGCTGGGGAAGGACATCTTTGTGAAGCCAGGGGTTCCTTCCCACGCTCCTACTCTGTCTAAATTCTGATAACACCTCTTTTAGGTATCATTATCTTCCTTCTTCCATTCTGAAGACAAGGAGTTTGATGCATGCTTACAAACCCTTTTGGAGCCAAGCCCTGTCTGGACATCATGAGCCCAAAGATGTCCACAGCTCAACACTATTCTGGCCAAGGAAAGTCCAGCTTTGTCCTAGGAGCCCCAATCTCATACACATGACTTGAGAACTCACTGTATGCAGCTGTGAAGGATTGGTGGTTAGGGAGGAGACAGACCTGTAAGGAATGCAGAATTGTGGAAGGATGAGACTTCCTTCCAGAGAAGCAGCAAAGTTGGAGTCAGAGCTAAGCTTAAGTTGTAGATCTGCTACTTTTTATGTCTTGCCTAAGTTATTTAACTCTTCTCTGCCCCAATTCCTTGTCTATGACATGGGAGCAATACTTTGTATTTTTTTTTTTTTTTTTTTGAGGTGGAGTCTCACTCTGTCACCCAGACTGGAGTGCAGTGGCGCAATCTCGGCTCACTGCAACCTCCGCCTCCCGGGTTCAAGCAATTCTCATTCCTCAGCCTCCCAAGTAGCTAGGATTACAGGCTTCTGCCACCACACCCGGCTAATTTTTGTATTTTTAGTAGAGATGGAGTTTCACCATGTTGGCCAGGCTGGTCTCAAGCTCCTGACGTTCAATATTCCACCTGCCTTGGCCTCCCAAAGTGTTGGGATTATGGGCCCGAGCCACTGTGTCCAGCCAATACTTTGGCTTTTAACCATAGCATTTAGTCTAATGCATTTAATGAATTTACTGCTATATTCATCTTTTTTTTTTTTAAGTCTCACTCTGTCGCCCAGGCTGGAGTACAGTGGCGTGATCATGACTCACTGCAGCCTCCGCCTCCCAGATTCAAGTGATTCTCGTGTCTCAGCCTTCCTAGTAGCTGGGATTATAGGTGTGTGCCACCACACCTGGCTAATTTTTGCATTTTTAGTAGAAATAAGGTTTTATCATGTTGGCCAGGCTGGTCTCAAACTCCAGACCTCAGGTGACCCACCTGCCTCAGCCTCCCAAAGTGCTGGGATTACAGGCGTGAGCCACTATGCCCGGCCCATTTTTCCCACTATACCAGTTTGAAAGTTAAATTATCTTTTCCTATTAGTATTATTTTAGTGATCTCCCTAGAAATTACCACATGCATTCTTAACTTACCAAAGTGTCATGCTAATAAATACCTTTACAGGAAGGATAGAGTTTCCTGAGATGGAGGCAGGAAGAGAAAACATGTCAAGCTAAATGAACAGGGAAGCAAGCAGATGAACAGGGGAAGATTTAATTCTTTTTTGAGTCAGAGTGAGGCTAGAGCAAGATGAGTGAGCTGGGGGTGGGTGGTGTAAAGCCATCCAGGAAGGATGTCTTGGTCATGAAAAAGATCTTTGAGAAGAACAAGAATAACTCCTCCTTAAACCACGAAGAACACTAATTTTCCTGAGGCTTCCCAGAAAGCAGTGGCAGAGCTTGGTCTAAAGCTGGATGTCTTTAGCAGTCTGTGTCCCTGCCTCTATACCTACCCCAGCCATGCTTACTTTGTCTCCTTTCTCTTCCTCAATCTCTGCTTACCTGTCTAAATACTGCCCATTCTTCAGAACCCAGTTCTATTAAATCAATCCAACGAATATTTTTTCTTTTTCTTTTTGTATTTTTATTTTTAATTTGTATTTATTTATTTTTTTGAGGTGGAGTCTCACTCTATTGCCCAGGCTGGAGTGCAGTGGCACAATCTTGGCTTACTGCAACCTCTGCCTCCTGGGTTCAAGCGATTCTCCTGCCTTAGCCTCCCAAGTAGCTGGGATTACAGGCACCCGCCACCAGGCCTGGCTAAATTTTGTATTTTTAGTAGAGATGTGGTTTTGCCATGTTGACCAGGCTGGTCTCGAACTCCTGACCTCAGGTGATCTGCTCACCTCAGCCTCCCAAAGTGCTGGGATTACAGGCGTGAGCCACGGCATCTGGCCCAAGAACTCCTTTTATTTCTTTTATCTTCCCTCATGTAAATCAAGGTAGACAAGGTCTTTCAAATTGACAGTGAAATAAAGAGATTCAGAGATGGTCCATGACAGCCAAGGTCAGACAATACAGAAAAAGCTCAGGACAAGTTCAGACTGTAGCTGACATGTCTAATCATAATGACCATCATGTATTGAGTACCTTCTACATGCCTGGCACACTGCTAAATTACCTTTAATACAACAACCCTATGATGTGGATATTCCTTTTTTTTTTTTTTTTTTTTTTTTTTTTTGAGACAGGGTCTTGCTCTGTCACTCAGGCTATTGTGGAGTGGTATGATCTCAGTTGACTGCAACCTCTGCCTCCAGAGTTCAAGCAATCCTCCCACCTCAGTTTCCTGAGTAGCTGGGAGTACAAGTATGTGCCACCACACGCGGCTAATTTTTTGTATCTTTTGGTAGAGACGGATTCACCATGTTGCCTAGGCTGATCTTGAACTCCTGGGCTCAAGTGATCCTCCTGCCTTGGTCTCCTAAATTGCTGTAAACTACCACACCCAGTGTGGATATTCCTAAATCAGTTTTACAGGCTGGGCACAGTGGCTTACGCCTGTAATACCAGCACTTTGGGAGGCCAAGGAAGGAGGATCGCTTGAGCCTATGAGTTCAAGAACAGCCTAGACAAGACAGTGAAGACAGTGAGACCTTTTTTTTTTTTGAGACACAGTCTTGCTCTGTCGCAGCGGCGCGATCTCGGCTCACTGTAACCTCTGCCTCCTGGGTTCAGGTGATTCTCCTGCCTCAGCCTCCCGAGTAGCTGGGACTACAGGCACACACCAAAACGTCCAGCTAATTTTTATATTTTTAGTAGAGACAGGGTTTCATCATGTTGGCCAGGATGGACTCAATCTCTTGACCTTGTGATCCACCCACCTTGGCCTCCCAAAATGCTGGGATTACAGGCCTGAGCCACCGTGCCTGGCGAGAGCTTGTTTTAAATAAATAAAATCATTTTAAAGACAAGGAAACAGAGGCTTAGGGCTGTATGGTGAATTGCCCATATTTCCCAAATCACCAGAAAATTAAAGAATTAATCTAAATTAGAGCACCTCAAGGTTTGGGCATTGGGGGTAGTCTAGAGGCAGGAAAAGGGGACCCAGCTCAGGGAATGGTACTTAGGGCCAAGAGAACAGACAAGGTGTCAAGAAAGGGAACAATGGCCGGGAGCAGACACCCCTGGTTGGAGCTAGAGGAAGAGGATGACGTGAAGCCCCAAGGCAGAAAACCTGAATCTAGTTGCCAAAATTGGAGGGAGGTGGTTCTTTTTGTAAAGTTTTACTAGTCCATTTGTCCTGGCACCTTAAAGAACAGGATAGGGGAGAATTCAAAATCAAGAAAAGTAGTTTTTAGAATAAGACACTCTGAGTGTGCACTCTCTCCAGACTTCAGAGTCCCTCAGAGTGTGTCTGAGGTATCTCTGGGTCCTCCAGCATTGCTCCACATGAGGCCTGTCAAAGAGAGGGCCTAGGCTGGGTGAATGAACCAAAGTGAACGCACGAAAAAGAGCTCTGGCAAATTAACCACCAAATGCTAAGTGGCATTAACAGCATATAGTGGATTATGGGAATTATCTCAGGTACCAGACTTGAGTCCTGGTTCTAGCATTTATTAGCTGTGTAAGTAGGTAACTTGGTTTCCCTGTTTTCCATTGGTAAAATGAGGATATTAAATAGTATCTACCGGCGGGGGCCCTCGCCTGTAATCCCAGCACTTTGGGAGGCCAAGGCGGGTGGATCACCTGAGGTCAGGAATTTGTGACCAGCCTGACCAATGTGGTGAAACCCCATGTCTACTAAAAGTACAAAAATTAGCTGGGCATGGTGGTGCCGCCTGTAGTCCCAGCTACCTGGGAGGCTGAGATAGGAGAATCGCTTGAACCCGGGAGGTGGAGGTTGCAGTGAGCCGAGATTGTGGCACTGCACTCCAGCCTGGGTGACAGAGTGAGGCTCTGTCTCAAAAAAAAAAAAAAAGAAAAAGACAAGACCAGGCACGGTGGCTAACGCCTGTAATTCCAACACTCGGAAGCCGAGGTGGGGGCAGATCACGAGGTCAGGTCACCAGCCTGGCCAAGAAGGCAAAACCCCGTCTCTACTAAAAACTACAAAAATTAGCCGGGCGCGGTAGCAGGCGCCTGTAATCCCAGCTACTCGGGAGGCTGAGGCAGGAGAATCGCTTGAACCCTGGAGGCGGAGGATGCGGTGAGCCGAGATCGTATCTATTTTCACAGGTTTGTTTTTTAGTGGTGGTGGTGTTTTTTTTTTAGACGGAGTTTCGCTCTTGTCGCCCAGGCTTGAGTGCAGTGGCGCGATCTCGGCTTCCTGCAACCTCCGCCTCCCGGGTTCAGGTTCAAGCGATTCTCCTGCCTCACCCTCCCAAGTAGCTGGGATTACAGGCGCCCGCCACCGCGCCCGGCAAATTTTTGTATTTTCAGTAGAGACGGGGTTTCGCCATGTTGGCCAGGCTGGTGTCAAACCCCTGACCCTAGGTGATCCACCCGCCTCGGCCTCCTAAAGTGCTGGGATTACAGGCGTGAGCCACCCGGCCCTCACAGGGGTTTTATGAGGATTAAATAAATGAGATAACATAAAAAGTAAGAGTGCCTGGGACATACTGCGTGCTCAGAATGTGTTATTGCTAAGGATTTAAGTGGAAAAGTGCGATGTTAGCTGTGACTAGCTTAGAGGTCCTCCACCGGCTGCAGATGCTCTGACTACCCCCGTGCCCTTGCAGGAGAGATGCTTGGTCTCTTCACCCTCCTTTCCCGTTGGGGTAGATGGTCTTTGCAAAGGGAGCCAGGGGTCCCCCTCAAGTTCTTTTATGGGTCAGTCATGGTCAGGGTAGGGAGGGAACTCTGGCAGTTGGTTTTTGGGGATCAGTCCTCTCATTGTGGAGAGACCTAAGGCTGGTGGCCGGAGATCCTCTTTCTGCGCTGTACACAGGACAGGGCGCCCTCTCCTGAACAAAGGCGGGAACAGCACTAGGCCAGACTTTCTGGGATGTGCCTTACCGGCTCTCATTGCCTGCAAAGGTGCTATGACCATTGCTGAAATGTCCCCAACCACCCTGGCGAGCAAAGTTTGGGGGAGGGGCGCTAAGGCTGGGAGGAAACTGGCTTAATGTTTCAGAAGGGCGAGGCTGGATTATTCGGTTAGAATGGAGGTGCGGGGCAGGAGAGACGGGCGGATGAGAAAGAAATCTGGCCCCTGTTGAATTAATTTTGTGTTCTTTCAACAGGTGATGGAACGCAGCTGAGAGGTAAGGCGACAAGGTGGCTTATCTAACATGCTAAACTCAGGTATCCAGAGCTCTTACGGCTGCCCGCACGCAGCCGAAATTAGTGGGGGCAGTCCCGGGCTGTAAAGCATAGTTTGAGGATACACCAGATTGAGGGGCAGAGCCACGGGTCGGGGTCTCCAGAAGCGGGGAGGAGCCACCGGAGGATCTGGGCGCAGTTTCCTCTCTAAGTTCCGCCCCGAGAGCGCCGGCCCCGCCCCCGCCGTTCGCGCTCTGACCAGCCCGCAGAGTCAGCCCCCGACCCCGGGCCGCCCGGGCCCCAGGGTTCCGCCGGCAATCTGGCCACCACCGCGTGGGTGAGTATGCGCATGGGTGTGCTGGGCTGCCGGGCAGCCCCACTCAGGGGAGCTTGGCCGCGCGGTCCGGCCTCTGCAGGGCCGGGCCCCACGCTCTGGGAGTCCTGGTGCCTGCCCTGCTATCGCACACACTCTGTTTCCCAGGAACTGCTGCTGTCTGGACTTGCCGAGCTGGCCCCCTTCTTCTCCCTCCCCAGCATGGGGCCGGGTGTGCAGGGGTTGAGCTTTCCCTTCTTTATTCCATGGGGCCTCCTGGTCAGGAGCCCTAGGTGGGGAGGATGGGGCCCCAGGGTTGGAACCCCATAGACTAGTTTTGAATGGCAGCTCTGCCATTTATTAGCCTTGGCCTTGAGTGTTTTGAACCTCCCTGAGCCTCAGTTTCCTCATCTGTAAAATGGAAATATACAGGCTGTAGCACCTACCTCATAGAATTATGGTGAGGATTAAAAGAGACAATGTGTATCAAGTACAGAGCAGGGAGCCTAGTATTCCGTAGGCACTCAGTAAATGTGGGTTCAGACTCCAGGCTGAGAACATCTCTAGGGACTTTGGAGCTGAGGTAGCTCCAAAGAAAGCGATTTTCAGCTAAGTAGTACCTGTGAGGAATGTAGAGCTGTCTGCAGACTGAACAATTGCCCTTCAGCTCCACCGTGAGGTGTGGAGTAGAATGACCAAGTTGGAAGGACCTTAGAGGTAATCTAAACCCTGTGATTCCCATGTTGCCGAACTGTGGAAACAGATCTAGAGTGGTTAAGTGGCTTGCCAAAGGTCACACAGCTAAATGGGAGGCCAGGCATACCTCCAAGAATTGGAATGGACTGTCCCTTGAACCTCCTCATCAACTCCTGATTTGGGCAGTGCCTCTTCATTCCCTGAAGATCTAGTTTTCAATTTGGGAATCCTAGTGGTTCCTCAGAGATCTAGAGCTGCAAGCTTCAGGGATGGATGTTGGGAGGGAAGACTAGTGCTACTGCAACTTCAGAGTCTAGTTTTGGGCTGAGTGAGCAAGATGTTCCCTATCTAGGGCCTTAAGGGACTCAGAGTCCATTTAGGGATGATCCAGGGAATGTTTTTTTTTTTTTCCTGGGAGGGTCACCAGAGCCACTTCCAGCTCCCTGGGGAGATCCCTGATGCTCCTAAAAGGGAGAGAGGAACTTGAGCAATTGGAGCAGGCTGCCTGATCAGGCCTGGCAGCTGGGGGAAAATGGGTGAGAATGTGGAGGCGTAGCCACCTGGCTCGTTCTGGAATGCCAGGATGCCAACCTAACTGAGATCAAGGTTCTTTTTGAGGGTGGGACTAAAGGGAGAGTCTTGTGGGTGGGGCCAGGAAGAGTTGGGACTTGATTTGACAAGGCCTTTGAGCCCAGAAGGGTATATTCTTTATGTGTCTGGAGCCAGCCCTAGCTTGGCAACAAGCAGCCAGCGTTCCAGGGATGGCTTTCTCTCCAACTCAGCATAGGGCTTTGAAGAAGAACCTTTCTCTCTCTCTGAGTGTCTTGGTTTCTCTACCTTTACAATGGGAATAGGGCTAACTGCCTCATCTATGTAGAATTTGGTTTTTCCTTTTTTTCCTCCTGTGAACAGGCGCCTCTTCTGCCTCTCTCACTCCAGTCCTAACCTGACCTTTCTGTCTCAAGCTCAGACCCAGAGAGGAAGGGGTCAAGGACGGCCAGAGTTGCAGTGTGTAACTTTTTGTGGGTCCCACATGTATCTCTTTGTTATGTGATCCTGAGAAGATTCCTGCCCTAACTTTCCCTTCTGTACACTGTGGGGAGCTGAGCTAGGATTGTTGGTATACACTTATTTGTTATAGTTCCTGACCTTAGCTACCCTTATCTAAGGGGGAAATCACAGTCCCCAGGAACCCTCATCTGTTCACAGGAGGGTGGTGTGGACAGCCCCCTGGGCACTGGGGAGCCTCCAGAAGCTGACCAAGCAGCTCTCTCCAGCAAACAGCAAGCCCAGGCTAGCACCAGACCTGATTCTGCAAAGCCTTTCATTCTAGGGGCACGTGAGAGAGCAGGTTGGGACAAGCAGAGGGCTCGGGGTTCTGTCAGCTTCCATGGAATCCCTGCCGCTGTGGACTGCGGTGCAGGCACACAGAGCACACAGAGCCTGGGAAGGGACTGAAGGTGTGGGAGGGCCCTGGGCCAGTGGGGAAGCAATGAGAGCTGATGAGAGGCCTTGAAGCCTGGAGGCTGGGCCTGAGGCTCAAAGGCCTGGGGGAGGAGATGGGCCATTCCATCCACTGGTAGGTTTTAGGGTTGGTTCTTGAAATAAGTAGAGATACTTAAAGCAACTTCTCTAGTCCTAGGCCTGTCAAGCTAGGCAGAGAGGAGTGAGGAGAAGCTCTCCCAATCCATTCAAGCTTTATCCTAGCACAGATTTGGTTCATTGTCTTCCCGCTGAAATTGAGGTGGAATGTTGTCTTTCAATTCTGAGTCAGTCTTCCTCATCCAGGGCAGGAGCTATCCAAGTTTAGGCAACTTCCTCCTCATACTCCCCACCTCATGGCACACAGCTAATTTTAAGGACTGAGCACAAGGGCTGACTTCATCACTGAGTCCCAGCCTTGCTGCCTGGGGCCCTGACAGCATGCCACTCCATCCCCAGGTCTGACAAGATGTACCAGGTCCCACTGCCACTGGATCGGGATGGGACCTTGGTACGGCTCCGCTTCACCGTGGTGGCCCTGGTCACAGTCTGCTGTCCACTTGTCGCCTTCCTCTTCTGCATCCTCTGGTCCCTGCTCTTCCACTTCAAGGAGACAACGGCCACACACTGTGGGGTAGGGCATGGGGACACTGATACCTCATATTCAGGCCGATCTGGATCTTCTTTAGATCTTGAATATCTTTTAACAAGATTAGCCAGCTCTCCATTGGGGCCCATCAAACATATGGGGCTGCTGGGGGGCTGCCTGCAAATTGAAATCTCAAGGGTTAGTCTCCCTCTGCCTTCTGCGAGATTCTGGAGGCTGGAGTCACTGAAGTGTAATATAGAGTCAGTAAATGAATTATAACAGAGTTTGACACATGTCCCACCCCATTTACTTTGATATCCTAGAGAAAGTAGTCTCACATCTTTCTTCCTGCCCCACGCCCCATATCCCTGTCCAGAGGGCAGACCTAGAATCAAATCCTTACTTCATAGAAGAGCAGATTCTGGAACCCCAGGGTTTTCTGAGAAGTGGAGAGAGAACAGGATTGGGCTAGCGAGTATTTTGGGCCTCTTAATGTACCACTATGGGCTTCTGCCTGTCTGTAGGAATGTAATTCAGTATACGTGTGTGTGATTGTGAGGGTCATGACTGTTTGAGTGGGTTGTATGTGAGAGAGACTATATCTGTGCCTGTCTGTATGGAGATCTGATTATGTAAATGTGTATGTGTCTTGGGGTGAGTCCCATGGCCTCTAAGGTTCCATAGATGTCTGTGTACCCTCTGGACAGGGATATGGGGCGCGGGGCCAGGAAGAAAGATGTAAGACTACTTTCTCTAGGATATCAAAGTAAATGGGGTGGGACATGTGTCAAACTCTGTTATACTTGTAATTCATTTACTGACTCTTTATTACCTGAGACAGAGACCCAGCCTCAGTTTCCTCATGTCTGAAATATAATGGATTAGCTGGGCATGGGGGTGTGCACCTGTAGTCCTAGCTCCTTGGGAGCCTGAGGTGGGAGGATTGCTTGAGCCTAGAAGTCTGAGGCTGCAGCGAGCTATGGTTGTCTGACTGTACTTCAGCCTGGTGACAGTGAGACTCCCATCTCCAAAAAATAAAATAGGGTTGATAATTCCTGTCCTGCTCCTTCCCAGGTCTAGTGTAGAGCTCTAGGTAAAGAAGGATGGGAAGGTAGTTTAGGGAGGATGATGAAGTGTGAGGAGCAGAAGAAGGAGGAGGCGGAAGAGACTGTCAGGTTGGAAGGCAGGGCAGGAAATGAACTTAGCCTAGGGGCTGTAGGTGGAGAAGAGGCAGGTTCTGCATATGCATCTTTGGGGTCCCTCAGAGTTCTGAAGGCCCCAGCCAGCTGGATCTCCCCTTCATGTAAAGAGCATCTGCTTCAGAGAAATGACTAGGATTAGCAGTGTGGTCTAGCTGCGAGTATGGGGTGGAGCCTCACTTCTTTTCTTTATGTGACTGGAGTTTCTGCTCCTCCTGATTTGTCAGTGGGTAGACATGGGTGTTGAGGTATGGACACCCAATCTGATGAGACCCGGGGCTGGGAGCTATTAGAAAGAACTGAAAGAAAAGGGCGAACAGGTAATCTGAAGGGAAGGATTACCCTTTCCTGACCTAGTGCTTATCTCAGATAATGCATCAGATGTTCCTGTTACGCTAGCCACTCCTGATCATCCTGCAAAACCCTGCCCAGCTAGCTCTAAAATGTCTTCCCTATCCTACTTGTGGCTAACTTAATCACTGTCTCCTCTGGGTACCCACAGTTCCCTGTGTTATCTATCACATAATATTTGTATCTGTCTTCCCCACCAGATGGGAATCTCCTTGAGGATGGGCACTGCATTTGAGTGAGAAAGTATTTGGGGTTTTTTTTGGTTTGTTTTAGAGGCAGGGTCTCATTCTGTCGCCCAGGCCAGAGTGCAGTGGCATATCATAGCTCACTGCAGCCTCAAACTCCTGGGATCAAGCAGTCTTCCTAACCTCAGCCTCCTGAGTAGCTAGGACTACAGGTGTGAGCCACCACACCCAGCTTAATAAAAAAAAAAAAAATTGTGGAGATGGGGTCTCGCCATGTTGCCTAGGCTGGAGTGCAGTGGCATGATCATAGCTCACTGCAGCCTCAACCACCAGGGCACAAGTAATCCTCCTGCCTCAGCCTCCTGAGTAGCTAGGACAATAGGTATGCACAACCATGCTCAGCTAATTTTTGTGTATGTGTGTGGAGATGGGGTCTCACACTGTTGCCCAGGCTGGTCTTGAACTCCTGACCTCAAGCAATCCTCCCAAAGCACTGAGATTATAGGCATGAGCCACTGTGCCTGGCCAGAAAGTGTTAGTTGAATAAATGATTAGGACTCTCTAGCCCAGTGCCCTGGGGAAAGGAAGGCATGGTATAAGTCAATCATGGTCCAAGCAAAATTATAGTATTTGTATGGCATATGGAGTTAAACAGTCTAGGCTATTTGCTCTGCCCCTTGTGGCTGACTCCAAGGGCTAATGGCATCAATAGCCTTGGTTTATTAGCTAGGTTACTGCATACCTTGCATGCCTATTACCTGTTATTGGTATACCAGTTAGGGAATTAAGACATAGATAGTTGCTGGAGTACTTGGTCCCTCTGGAGCAGTACTAGGTCTGTGACCCTGAGGGTATGTTGTCCCCACTCCCTGAGACTAGGGTGTTGGTTCCACCTTGGAATTTTTATATTTGCTCTGCATTTCCTACTCAGAGTATCTCAGAAATGGCCAGCCCTAGGAATAAAAGAAGCAAGCCAGGCCATCATATCTATAATTGATTACTTTGCCTCTGCTCACAGATCCCCAGTGATGGGGAGCTTCCTTCCTCCCCAGGTAGCCTGTTCTAAGGAAGCTTAATAACTAATAATTAGCCTTTTTCTTTTCTTTTTTTTTTTTAACTGAGACAGAGTCTCACTCTGTTGCCCAGGCTTGAGTGCAGTGGCATGATTTCGGCTCACTGCAGCCTCCGCCTCTTGGGTTCAAGTGATTCTCCTGTCTCAGCCTCCCGAGTAGCTGGGATTACAGGCACCCGCCACCACACCTAGCTATTTTTGTATTTTTGGTATTGATGGGGTTTCACCATGTTGGCCAGGCTGGTCTCAAACTCCTGACCTCAGGTGATCCACCTGCCTTGGCCTCCCAAAGTGCTAGGATTAAAGGCGCGAGCCACCGTGCTCAGCCTCTTTTTTTTTTTATTTTTTCTTTTCTTTTCTTTCTTTCTTTTTTTAAATAGAGATAGGGTCTCACTATGTTGCCCAGGCTGGTCTTGAACTCCTGAGCTCAAGTGATCCTCCTGCCTCAGCCTTCCAGAGTGCTAGGATTACAGGCTTGAGCCACTGTGCCTAGCCCAAGCTTTTTCTTTCTTTCTTTCTTTTTTTTTTTTTTTTTTTGAGGCAGGGTCTTGCTCTGTTGCCCAGGCTGGAGTGCAGTGGCACGATCTCAGCTCACTGCAACCTCTGCCTCCTGGGTTCAAACCATTCTTATGCCTCAGCCTCCAGAGTAGCTGAGATTACAGGTATGCACCACCACACCCGGCTCATTTTTTGTATTTTTAGTAAAGACGGGGTTTCACTATCTTGGCCAGGCTGAGGCTTTTACTTATAGTGAGTATGTACCTACTTTCCCGTGAGTCTCTGCCTTGGCCCTGGCTCTTCTTTGATAGCTGTAGAACTATTCTCTCCTCATGGCTTTAGGTCAGCCCTGCAGAGACAAGAAGACAGTAATGAGGGGCCTCGAGTCTATCTTCTTTTTTTTTTTTTTTTCTCCAGACAGAGTCTTGCTCTGTCACCCAGGCTGGAGTGCAATGGCGTGATCTGGGCTCACTGCAACCTTCTCCTCCCAGGTTCAAGAGATTCTCCTGTTTCAGGCTCCCGAGTAGCTGGGATTACAGGTGCATGCCACCATGCCTGGCTAACTTTTTGTATTTTAGTAGAGACAGGGTTTCACTGTGTTACCCAGGCTGGTCTTGAACTCCTGAGCTCAGGCAATCCACTTCCTTCAGGCAACCTTCCCAGGACATGGTTTCTAGGCTCTTCCCTATCCTGAATGTACCCTTGAGCTTGACCCAGTTCGTCACTATTCTCTGCCGGGCCTTGATTTGGGTGTAGGACTCTAGGTGGCCTGGGCAGTACAGGCAAAAGCAGGACTATTAATTCTTTTTTTTTTTTTTTTTTTTTTTTTGAGACGGAGTCTCGCTCTGTCGCCCGGGCTGGAGTGCAGTGGCCGGATCTCAGCTCACTGCAAGCTCCGCCTCCCGGGTTTACGCCATTCTCCTGCCTCAGCCTCCCAAGTAACTGGGACTACAGGCGCCCGCCATCTCGCCCGGCTAGTTTTTTTTGTATTTTTTAGTAGAGACGGGGTTTCACCGTGTTCGCCAGGATGGTCTCGATCTTCTGACCTCGTGATCCACCCGTCTCGGCCTCCCAAAGTGCTGGGATTACAGGCTTGAGCCACCGCGCCCGGCTCTTTTTTTTTTTTTTTTTTGAGACGGAGTCTCACTCTGTCGCCCGGG
>NC_037682.1:63506717-63536787 GCF_003255815.1 Theropithecus gelada | reverse complement strand
TTTTGAGACGGAGTCTTGCTCTGTCGCCCAGGCTGGAGTGCAGTGGCCGGATCTCAGCTCACTGCAAGCTCCGCCTCCCGGGTTTACGCCATTCTCCTGCCTCAGCCTCCCGAGTAGTTGAGACTACAGGCGCCCGCCACCTCGCCCGGCTAGTTTTTTTTGTATTTTTTAGTAGAGACGGGGTTTCACCGGGTTAGCCAGGATGGTCTCGATCTCCTGACCTTGTGATCCGCCCGTCTCGGCCTCCCAAAGTGCCGGGATTACAGGCTTGAGCCACCGCGCCCGGCCTCAGGACTATTCATTCTTATTCCTTTCTGTTAGATCTCTGCTGATGCAGTCTGAGCTGCCATTAGCTGTTTCTGCACAGGTGCAGGCTGAACATTTCTATCTCATATTTAGGCTTGTCGAGATCTCTTTTGTGTCCTGCTTCTATCATCATAGGATTTAGCCATTTCTCCAGTGAGGCCCAACAAGCCTTCTCAGTCCTGCTCTAACAGAAAAGGGCCAGATCCCTCTTTGCTTTCTCTCTTTACCTTATTGGAAACCTGCCTGCGTCCCTGGACACAACTCTCGGAAAGGTCCCTGCCCCCATCACTGGCAAAGAAGCTACTGCCAGCTGACCTCAGCCACTATCACATCTTACCTTTGCACAGTGTTCTAGGATTTATGACATATGCTTGTTGATCCTGGGAAGGATGTGTGCCTGGGCAGGCGTGGAGAATTGAGTACTGTGGGCAGGAGGGCAGGCCCTGAGGAGCAGGGGGTGGGACCCTCCAGTCTTAGAATAGTCCCAGTCTGGCTACAACCTTCAATCCAAGACCCAGATTCTTCAGCACCGAGTGTGAGTGTTGCTTCGTGAGGCCCCCACCCCGACCCCATTCCTGGGTCTCCTTAGTGGAGGGAAGTATGAGTCCCAAGGGGAGATAGGGTCCTAGGCCTTTTAAAATTAAGCCATCTCCGTCTGCCCCAGCTTGATCCAGAGGGAAGCCCAGCTTGAGGGGTCAAAGTGGTTGGGCAGTGGGGTTGTGAGGGGGAGTTGTCTGCCAGGAGGGGGAAGGGATTGGAAGAAGCTCAGTTCCCTGGGTCTGGGTCTGATCTGGACAGAGGCCTCCTGGGTCTGGCCCAGGACTTCAGGCTGAAGCTCAGCAGAGAAGGTTTCCATGACCCTCAGATTCCCCCAAATCTTGGATTGGGTGACATTGTGTCTCCTCAGATAGGGAGGAGATGTAGGTCTGGGCCTCAACAGGGACCTGGTATTTTAGGTTCAGGGTACCACTGGCCTGAGGCTTGGATCATTCAGAGCCTGGGGGTGGGATGGCTGGCAGCCTGTGTCCCCATTGAAATAGGTTCTGGGGCACTCCCTCTGTTCCTAGTTGAACTTGGGCAAGGAGCAGGAATGTGGTCAGACAGGGTCAGTAGGAGGGCTTTGGCCTTTCTGAGCCAACGGCCCTTTGTTAGCTGGCCTGAAAGAAGTCTTGACTTAGAACCTGAAGCTGTCAGGTGGCAAGAGGCCTTAGTCC
Source organism: Theropithecus gelada (assembly GCF_003255815.1). Lineage (NCBI taxonomy): Eukaryota > Metazoa > Chordata > Mammalia > Primates > Cercopithecidae > Theropithecus > Theropithecus gelada. Next base: position 63,535,267 of record NC_037682.1, on the reverse strand, counting down.
TGGTGTTTGATCCTGGCATAGTTCTGGGCCTCAGTCTCCCCTTCTGTGGAATGGGAATAATAACCTTTCTACCTCTGACCCTTCTCCTGAGTGGCTATGAGGGTTGTGAGAGTGAAGTGGGCCACCAGAGCGCCCTGTCCAAGCCACCGGGAGCCTCTCTTCTGTAGGCTCTTCAAGAGGTGGACCTAGAGTATCAGTGTGCCAAGGGGATTCCTAAGCTCTGACCCTGCCTGTCTCTGCTGCTCCTGTCCCATCTCCCTCTGTTTCTTCTCCTCTGCACTGTCTTCCTTTTTCCCTTAGGCCTTTTCTACCCTTTCTGCTCTGGCTTTTCCTTATACTCTAAGGAGCCATCTCTGGAAAAGGCCCCACTTTCCTAGGCCCAGGTATCCCACCAGGCCCCAAGTTGTATCCCTCGTGCTGCTTAGGCCACGCCCTACAGGATGTTCTCTGCGGCCTCCCAGCCTTTGGACCCCGATGGGACCTTGTTCCGGCTTCGCTTCACGGCCATGGTCTGGTGGGTCATCACTTTTCCTGTGTTCGGCTTCTTCTTCTGCATCATCTGGTCCCTGGTGTTCCACTTTGAGTACACAGTGGCCACTGACTGTGGGGTGAGTGCCAGCTCCCCAGCCCCTGGGTCAGGACCAGGTCAGGAGGTGGCAGTTAGGGTAGAATTAGATAGTGGAGAGCAAGTGGAGGGTCAGAGAGAGGGAAAAGGACAAGGGGATGGGGAAGGGTAGGTAAGTCAGAGTCAGAGAGAATTCATGGGGGGAGACTCAGACAGAATAGAATCACAGTCCTCCCTGAGTTGGAAGATGATGATAGAAATACAAGGGAGATGCCGGGCGCAGTGGCTCACACCTGTAATCTCAGCACCTTGGGAGGGCGAAGCCAGTGGATCGCTTGAGTTCAGTTCGAGACCAGCCTGGGCAACATGGTGAAACCCCATCTGTATAAAAAAATGCAAAAAAATTAGCTGGGTGCCCTGGCATGCCCCTGTAGTCCCAGCTACTTGGGAGGCTAAGGCAGGAGAATTGCTTGAGGCTGGGAAGTGGATGTTTCAGTGAGCTGAGATCACGCCATTACAGTCCAGCCTGGGTGACAGCAGTAAAACCCTGTCTCAAAAACAAAACAAAATAAAAAAACCCAGCAGGCTCTACACCGTGGCTCATGCCTATAATCCCAGCACTTTGGGAGGCCAAGGCAGGAGGATCACCTGAGGTCAGGAGTTTGAGACCAGTGTGGCCAACATGGTGAAACCCTGTCTCTACTAAAAAAATACAAAAAAATTAGCTGGGCATGGTGATGTGTGCCTGTAATCCCAGCTACTCAGGAGGCTTGAGGCAAGAGAATTGCTTGAACCCTGGAGGCGGAGGTTGCAGTGAGCCGAGATTGTGCCAAAAAAACAAAAAACAATAACAGTGCAAGGGAGTGGGGGGTTAGAGGGAGGTGATGGGGGAAGGGAAGGGTTTGGAGTGGGCAGGAGAGATCATGAGAGGAAGGAGACAGATTGGAAAGGAAGCCAGGACTGAGGAGGTAAAGTGAGACCAGAAGATGGGAGATGTAACAAGTGGCTTTGGCCCAGACTCAGGGACTGACCTTGGAGGATCCATCCTCAGCTCTGATCTGGATCCTCAAGCTTTGTTTTTCCGACTGGCAGCCCCGGGCCCCACAACCTGTGTCCACACAGGATCTGCCAGCCAGAAACCTGGATGGACTTCTCTCTCCCAGAATCAGTCCACTAGGCCTTTCCTGGGGGCCCAGGGATAAAGGTTCTGTGCTAGGGGCATGGAATTAGATATGGACTTGCCCTTAACATCTCATTGTTACGAGAGTCAGTCCTTAGACACAGACTGTCACAACACAGTGACCTGGGGTTCCTATTATGATAAAAAAGAGTACAGTGACTGTGGGGCTCAGAGGAGGCACTTCACCCAGCTTGGAAACTGGGGATCACTTTCTTCTTGGAGGAGGGGACATTGTTGCTCTGTGGTAAAGAAGGCTTTTTGTGAATGCCAGGCTGACAACTTTTGATATTATCCAGAGGGCAATTTTTATCAAGAGCTTTGGAAGGATCTTAGGCAGGAAAGGGACATGATCAGATTTGTGCTTTATGTATTTAATTATTTAGAGACAGGATCTCACTCTGTCTCCCAGGCTGGATTATAGTGACCTGATCTTGACTTATTGCAGCCTTGACCTCCTGGGCTCAGGTGATTCCTCACCTCAGCCTCAGCCTTGGGTAGCTGGGACTACAGGTGCATGCCACCATGCCTGGCTAATTTTTATATTTTTTGTAGAGATGCGGTTTTGCCATGTTATGTAGGCTGGAGGTTTGTGCTTTAGAAGACCATTCTAGCTTCTGAGTGGAGAACAGCTTTAAGGGCAGGGGCAAGACTAGGGTATAAGGAGGCTAGTGCAGTAGCTCATGCTACTGGGGGAACCAGAGCTAAGATGCATACTGTGAGGATAGAGAGGAGGGATGGAGTCCAGAGAGGTGTAGAAAGTGGGATTGACAGCAATTGGAGTTTTTGTGCAGTTGGCATGGGGCGGGGGACAGTAGGGTAGCTAGAGAAGGCATCTATAATGTGGGGGGACTTTTACCTGAGGCCAAAGGAATGAATCTCATGGTGAAATGTGAGGTGCTGTGAAAGGGGATTTTGGGGAACCCTGTCTTTATACCATATGAGTTTCTGATCTACTGTCCTATCAGAAAGGGCTTATCCTCCTGTCTCTCAGTACTCTTAGCTCTGGGCACATGGGGAAGTTTGGGGTGAGCTGTGTACCTGGTTTTTCATAGCTCCTGATGTTGCTTGTTGCTGGTGCAGTCGGTGAGTGGGGAACTTGTGTGCTGGGAATGGGGCTGGGGGTAGGAGTACATGTACCTGATTATATGTATGTGTCTGTGTGTATGTGTGCGTGTGTGTGTATGTGATGGAAGAGACAGTCCTGGCTCTTAGAATCCCACCCCCATCCCTAATCTGAGAGAAGCTCATTAAGACAGGACCAGCAGCCACAATGCCCTAACTCTCATTTCCTTCTGAGGCCTTCCCCAAACCCTGTATTGTTTCTCCCCAATACCCATTCCCAACAGTGGTCAGGGTTCAGGGCCCTTGAATCCTTTAGGCTCTCCCAGTCAAGCTTTAAATGGTGGTCCTGTTTTCCTTATAGTTGAGATTGGGGAGTAGTTTTCAGAATGAATATTCCAGGAAGCAGAGGCAACACTCTGACTAACCCAACTCAGAGTAACTCAACACAGAAAAATCTGGTAAGGAAACTTGGAGGTTCCTGCCTCTCACCCATAAGCAGACCTTCCCATGCTCTGTGGCCATGTAGGTCACAGTGTTTTTACATTCTTTACAGGAAATTTTGTCTTCTGAAAACCATCACTTATTGTACTTACTGCATGCCAGATACTGCAGATGTTTTATACATGTTATATTTAGAATTCATATGGCTGGGCATGTTGGCTCACACCTGTAATCCCAGCACCTTGGCAGGCGAATCACTTAAAGTCAGGAGATCAAGACCAGCCTAGCCAACATGGTGAAACCCCATCTCTACTAAAAATACAAAAATTAGAGGCCGAGTGCCTGTAATCCCAGCTACTCGGGAGGCTGAGGCAGGAGAATTGCTTGAACCTGGGAGGTGGAGTTTGCAGTGAGTTGAGGCCACACCACTGCACTCCAGCCTGGGCAACAAGAGTGAAACTCCATGTCAAAAAAAAAAAAGTTAGCTGGGAGTGGTGGCACCTCTAGTCCCAGCTACTTGGCAGGCTGAGGCACGAGAATCGCTTGAACCTGGGAGGTGGAGGTTGCAATGAGCCGAGATTATGCCAATGTACTCCAGCCTGGGCAACAGAGCGAGACCCTGTCTCAAAAAAATAAATAAATAAAGAGAATTCATAAACACCCTGCAAGGTAGGTGGTGTTATATCCATTTTACCAATGAGGAAATTGGAGCTCAGAGAGGTGAAGTGACTTGCTCAAGGTCACCCAGCTAATAAAGGCAGAGCTGGGGTGCAGACTCAGCTTTGTGCAGTTCCTGAGCCTCTACGCTGCCCCCTCACATTACTCAGAGTGCATGTCTGAGCCTGGTCTCAAGCTATGATATCTTAAGCTATGGCTTTCAGGCCAGCATCTTCTCTCCCAGAGCTCTGCATTTAGCTTCCTCTGACAGTGCAGAGGGGAATCCATCTCCTTTTCTGTGGAGGCTGTGAAGCCCCCTGTCTAGTCTTGCCCCAGGCCTACCTGTGGGTTGCCCTGTGAGCTGCCTGCAGCATTGCTCACCTTCTCAGCAGTCTAGCATCTCGTTGAAAGAAAGGAATGATGGTCCTTCAGAACTCCACTTCCAAAGACTGTCCCTCCATAGTTAGAGCAAGTTCATTCCCTTGCTGTGTTACTGGGCTCTGGCACTGTGCTGGCCCTCTTTGGAGGTCTGCAAAAGTGCACAGAAAGTGTGGGCAATGGACTAGACATTTCCACAGTTTGGGAATCTTTTAAAAATGCATATTCTTGCTGGGCATGGTAGCTCATGCCTGTAATCCCAGCACTTTGGGAGGCCGAGGCAGGCGGATCACCGGTCAGGAGTTCGAGACCAGGCTGCCCAACATGGTGAAACCCCATCTCTACTAAAAACACAACATTACCTGGGCGTGGCAGCAGCTGCCTGTAATCCCAGCTACTCAGGAGGCTGAGGCAGGATAATTGCTTAACCGCAGGAGGCAGAGGTTGCAGTGAGCCAAGATCATGCCACTGCACTCCAACCTGAGCAAGAGAGCGAGACTCCATCTCAAAAAAAAAAAAAGTATATTCTGGCCTGGCGTGTTAGCTCATGCCTGTAATCCCAACACTTTGAGAGGCCGAGAGCGGTGGATTGTTTGAGTCCAGGAGTTCTAGACCAGCCTGGGCAACATGGCAAAACCCTGTTGCTACTAAAAAACAAAACAAAACAAAACAAAAAAACTCAAAAAATTAGCCAGGCATGGTGGTGGCTACTTGGGAGGCTAAGGTGGGAGAATTACCTGAGCCCAGGAAGTAGAGGCTATAGTGAGCTGAGATCATGCTATGGCACTCCAGCCTGGGCAACCGAAGTGAGACCCTGTGTCCAAAACAAAAACAAAAACACGGCCGGGCGCGGTGGCTCAAGCCTGTAATCCCAGCACTTTGGGAGGCCGAGACGGGCGGATCACGGGGTCAGGAGATCGAGACCACCCTGGCTTACACGGTGAAACCCCGTCTCTACTAAAAAATACAAAAAACTAGCCGGACGAGGTGGCGGGCACCTGTAGTCCCAGCTACTCGGGAGGCTGAGGCAGGAGAATGGCGTAAACCCGGGAGGCGGAGCTTGCAGTGAGCTGAGATCCGGTCACTGCACTCCAGCCTGGGGGACAGAGCGAAACTCCGTCTCAAAAAAAAAAAAAAAAAAACAAAACAAAACAAAAACAAAACGGCTGGGTACGGTGGCTCACGCCTGTAATCCCAGCACTTAGGGAGGCTGAGGAGGGCAGATCACGAGGTCAGGAGATCGAGACCATCCTGGCTAACACGGTGAAACCTCATCTCTACTAAAAATACAAAAAATTAGCCGGGCGTGGTGGCGGGGGCCTGTAGTCCCAGCTACTCCGGAGGCTGAGGCAGGAGAATGGCGTAAACCCTGGAGGCGGAGGTTGCAGTGAGCTGAGATCACGCCACTGCACTGCAGTCTGGGTGACAGTGCGAGACTCCGTCTCAAAACAAAACAAAACAAAAAACAGATTCTGGCCAGGTGAGGTGGCTCATGCCTGTAGTCCCAGCACTTTGGGAGGCCAAGGCAGATGGATAGCTTAAACCCAGGAGTTTGAGACCATCATGGGACACATGACGAAACCCTGTCTCTACAAAAATTAGCCTGCTACTCAGGAGGCTGAAGTGAGAGGATCACCTGAGCCCAGGAGGTCAAGGCTGCAGTGAGTCATGATCATGCTACTGCACTCCAGCCTGGGTGACAGAGTGAGACCCTGACTCAAAAAGGGGGAAAACAAAGTGAAAAAATTTAAAAATGCTGATCCTCAGGTTCCAAGCCTTCTGCAATTTCAAACAATTCCCCCAGTGAGGTGTATGGGTAATTAAAGTTTGTGAAGCACTGCTTTAGGCCCTGAAGTCTAAGAAAGCCTCTTCCCATCTTTGGCTTTCCTGTCCCTGTCTAAACCATTGTTTAGTCATCCTCCATCCTTTCACCTCTCAAACAAGGAAGACGCCAGTCCCTGCAGCTGTGTATTATCTCCTCCTTTTTCCTCAGCTTTAAGGACTGAGGCTTCAATAGGAGTTCCAGGCATTGAGAAAGATGGATGGTGGAGATGCACGAGAACATGGTCATTTCCTTAGACTACTCCAGGTTAGGAGCACCCATTTTCTTTTTTCTTTCTTTCTTCTTTCTTTCTTTCTTTCTTCTTTCTTTCTCTCTCTTTCTTTCTTTCTTTTCTTTCTTTCTTTTCTTTCCTTTCCTTCTTTCCTTTCCTTTCTTTCCTTTCCTTTCTTTCTTTTCTTTTCTTTCATTCCTTTCTTTTCTTTCCTTTCTTTCTTTTCTTTCCTTTCTTTCCTTTTTTTCCTTCCTTTCTTTCCTGTCTTTTCTTTCTTTCTCTCTTCCTTTCTCTCTTTCCTTTCTCTCTTTCCTTTCTTTCCTTTCGAGACAGAGTCTCGCTTTCTCACCCAGGCTGGAGTACAGTGGCATGATCTCGGTTCACTGCAAGCTCCAGCTCCCGGGTTCACGCCATTCTCCTGCCTCTGTCTCCGAGTAGCTGGGACTACAGGTGCCCACCACCACGCCCGGCTAATTTTTTGTATTTTTAGTAGAGACGGGGTTTCACTGTGTTAGCCAAGATGGTCTCGATCTCCTGACCTCGTGATTACGGCGTGAGCCACCGCACCCGGCCTTTTTTTTTTTTTTTTTTAGTAGGGATAGGGTGTCGCCGTGTTGGCCAGGCTGGTCTTTAACTCCTGACCTCAGGTGATCCACCCATCTTGGCCTCCCAAAGTGCTGGGATTACAGGTGTGAGCCATCACGCCCAGCCCACCCACTTTCTTAATCATGATCAGAGCAGGGCTGCCATTCTACCACCTTGGCACACCTGCCTAGAGGAATCAATGGCGCTGGGAGCAGACTGAGCAACATCTTAGCTGACCAGTGAATCCAGCACTTTTCTAAGGAAGCTCAGATAGTCTGCGACTCATCCCTGTCCTCTAGAATGAATCTGAGGTCTTGGAACTCACCCAGGGTCTTAGTGGAGGCACAGCTCTGAGCTATGGGTGTAGGGCATCTGAACCCATCTTCACACTGACCAAACACAGGCAGGTTCCAGTCTGCAGGGGAGATGGAGAAGGTCCCACCATGCTCCTGCACAAATCCCAGGATAGCTGGGGAATGAGAATCCAGCACTTTGGGCCTAGGACCTGGAAGGAGAGGTCCCTTGGGAGAGGTGTGGGGACATCTGAAGGAGGACTTCCTGGAAGGGGAGGGACTGGAGCAGAGGCCAGAATGATTTTGTTAGATGGAGAGAAGGTTCTCCACATGGGCGGGGCTGGCAGAGGCAGATGCCCAGACAGGTCACAACTCTCTAGGTGCCCAATTACCTGCCCTCGGTGAGCTCGGCCATCGGCGGGGAGGTGCCCCAGCGCTACGTGTGGCGTTTCTGCATCGGCCTGCACTCGGCGCCTCGCTTCTTGGTGGCCTTCGCCTACTGGAACCACTACCTCAGCTGCGCCTCCCCGTGTTCCTGCTATCGCCCGCTCTGCCGCCTCAACTTCGGCCTCAATGTCGTGGAGAACCTTGCGTTGCTAGTGCTCACTTACGTCTCCTCCTCCGAGGACTTCAGTGGGTGCCCGGATGAGGGAGGAGTGGGGAAGGGTTCCCTGAGGGGAGGGGCCTGCCCCTACCACATTTGGACCCTCCTACTTAGTGGTGTGGGCACTCCCTGCAATGTGGCTCCCAATCCTCTTTCCCTCTAGCCATCCACGAAAATGCTTTCATTGTGTTCATCGCCTCATCCCTCGGGCATATGCTCCTCACCTGTATTCTCTGGCGGTTGACCAAGAAGCACACAGTAAGTCAGGAGGTACGGTCTATCCCTAGCAGGGGCTCCAAGCAACCCAGAAGAAAATCAAGGACATCTGTCCTCAGGATTTGGGTAATGGTGAGGTGGGAACTAAGTTCTAATGGGAACCCTGGCAGAGGGGTGCTGGGGTTGGGGCTGGGGCTTGGTGACAAACTGAGGGTGGTTGGTCAGAATCTAGGACTATAGCACTGTGTTTGGGTAGTGTGGGAGACTGGAGAATAGAAGAGATGGAGGCTGCAAATGGGGATAGAATGAGGAGTCGCATCTAGGCGGCAGTGAGTTAGGAACAGTGTCAGGGGACGGTGGTCTGTCATAATTTCAGCGCCCCACATGTGTATATGGGTTTCTTTCCCCGCACAGTATTTGGAGGTGGGGTTGGTGGGTGACTCCATGTAACTTTCATACTCCATCCCCCTGAAGTGGGAGGGGCAGGAATACCACTGCTCCTTGGCCCATCACTCCCCCAGAGGCAGGGACGTCAACATGTTCCTCATTCTTGCTGCCCCTGCCTGTGCTCCCTTCCATGACCACTAGTGGGAGCCAAGGGAGATAAGGCCCAGCCCTTAGGAGCTAGGGCTGAGAGGGGAGCCCTAGCTCTCATCCCAGCAAGCTGCAGAGTGATCAGACAGCCCATTCTCTAGGATCGGAAGTCCTACAGCTGGAAACAGCGGCTCTTCGTCATCAACTTCGTCTCCTTCTTCTCGGCGCTGGCTGTCTACTTTCGGCACAACATGTATTGTGAGGCTGGAGGTGAGGTCAGGATAGGATCCACAGGCAGTCATGAGTGGCTACGGGGCAGCAGTGATGTTTTTGATAATGGGCAATGGTCTTGGGGACTGACTGCCATTGTGTTCTCTGTGGCAGACTAATGGTGGTGTGATTTATCAAGAGGCCCCTGAGGGGGTAGCAGGAAGTTCATCATGCCCTGTTCCTTGTGTCCTCACAACAGTGTACACCATCTTTGCCATCCTGGAGTACACTGTTGTCCTAACCAACATGGCGTTCCACATGACGGCCTGGTGGGACTTCGGGAACAAGGAGCTGCTCATAACCTCTCAGCCTGAGGAAAAGCGATTCTGAACCCTTCAGTCCTGCTTGGGAGGAGGAAGCCCACTGCCCAGAAACAAGATACCATTCTGGCCTTCCCCACCCTACATCCTCTCTTGGCCTTACTGAAGATGGGGGAAGGGTAAGAAGGAAGGGCATAGGCCAAGGCTCACCCCAGTGCTGCTGGCTTCTCCTCTCCACCCCTCATATGGGCATGGGGTCCTCAAGCAACATCACCTTTACCTGAGAGGCCCCAAGAAGCTGAGCTGGCAGAGAGCTCCACCATTTGGTGCTAAAAAAACATCCTGAGGTTCATGACCACCACCCACTTTCTGGCCTTTACATAGTCATCTTTCACTGAGGTCAGGAGCCCCTGAGCAGTTGCTGCTCCCTGACAACCACAGCCATTTCTCTCCACGGGGTCATTCACAGGACTAATGTATTTCATGATCTACTGTGCACATCCAGGCCTGTGGCCACTGTCCCCTGCTAAAGCTGCTCAGGTGTTCTAGTCCTGACTTCACCTTTTTGATGTGGTATGCGCCCTATGGTATGTACCCTTCCCTATCTGACCCTCAGTGTGTCCATGTGTCTGATGGGGGATGGGTGGGCTGTATGATTTCCAAGAGCTCTACCAGTCAGTGGTTCTGATGTCATTGGGTGGAGGTGGTGTTTTGTACCTAAAGGATGACCTGCTCCAGAAACAGCACCAGCACACCATGTATTTTCTTCTCTCTTCTGAAAGTTCTGGCTTATAGACCCCTCCCCTCCTTTGCAAAGGTATGGGATAGAGGGATCAGATGCAGATTTCTACTGTAAAATGGGCTCTCTGGTATCTCCTGTCTTCCCTACTGCTCCAAACCCTAAATTTTGGTTGTACGTTTTGTTTTAAAGGAAAATAAATTTTTTTGGGGGGCCAACAGTCGCTTAGGCTTGCCAGTCTTGGGGCTCATCTTGTTTGATAGGAACTGGGAGAGAAACAGGCTCGAGTGGGGAGGGAGTAAGTCCATGGCAGGGTATGACTCCTAGCAGCATCCCCCCAATCCCCCTTAGGTCTGGAGTCTCCTAAGGCTGGTCTAAGCCTCTGTTTTGGTGAGCAGGAGTGACTGAGCTATCTGTAATGATTCTAGGACTGCAAGCTAGGATACCTGGAAGTCTTCAGTTGAGGCAGAGACCTGGGTTCAAACTCCAACTCCTGTTAAAGCACTGTCCTCTTGGTGATGTGAGGTACAGCTCTCAGATGCATGACTGTGAGAGCATCTGCCTTTAGGCTAATGGCTCTCAACCTCTCCCTTTCTGAGTCCTAAGATCAGGAAGTCTTTCCTCAAGTTTTGTGTCTGAGTCCACTATAGCATCTGTGACTGGGCCCCAGAGCAAGACTGCCCCCTCCAAGGGAGCCTAGAGCTTTGTTAGAGAAATTGGGGGGTGAGGGGACCACAATGAAGCCTATTGTCTACTAGAAGAAACAAAAGGCTCCCAGTCTCTGGGGAGCCCTAGCCCATGCCCACCCGCTAATGCCCAGCACACAGGGAGGAGCCGGGGCTACTGGAGACAGGAGGTTTTATTGATGCTGATGGGGGTAGGAAAGGCCCCCAGAAGCATGGGGGCTGAGTCAGTCAGCAAATGCGTAAGGCCTGGGCACAGAGGAGCAGGTTAGGGCACATTCACCTTCTCAGGATTCTGTGGCTCCCTCACTGGAGAAGGGAGAGAGCATCTTGGGTGTGCAATTCCAAGAACAGCGAGGGCAGAGGTTAGAGATGGCTGAGAGCCCCTAACCTGAGGAGGCACCACAATAGGCAGCAAAAACTGTGTGGAAAGCTAGATGAACTGGTCAGTAGCAGAAAATGGGAGGGGGCACTGGGTTGGCCTCTTGGGGAGGGGTCCAACCTTGGCTTGGATGAGCTCATGAGAATACCCGGTGTTCCCAAGCAGAGCGGGGCAGAGCCCAAAGCCCCTTTCTCTGCAGGCCTCCTTAAGGAGAAAAAGGCACTCAGAGAAAAAGGCATCCAGGGAGCCCCCTGGAAAGGGGTGCCAGAATTAGTCCTTAAGGCACAGCTGGGGCGGACAAGGCACCAAGGCACAACTGGTGGGGGAGGGCAGGGGCAGCCTCCAAGCCGAGTGCCAGGGTCACAAGAGGACGCAGGACCGTCCCCGCTTGATCGGAGTGGGGTTGAGCACAGCCCGGACAGCCTCGGCGAACACTTCCTTGACACCATCCTGTTGCAGGGCTGAGCATTCGAGGTAGCGCACAGCGTGGATCTGCTTGGCCAGTGCCTGGCCCTGCTGCGGTGTGATGGGCGCCTGGCCCTGCTCCTTGAGGCGCCGTAGAGTGTCAGGCTGGGCTCTCAGGTCCTTCTTGGTGCCCACCAGCAGGATGGGCACATCAGGGCAGTGGTGGCACACCTCTGGATGCCACTTGTGTCGCACGTTCTCATAGGAAGGCGGACTGGCAATGGAGAAACAGATGACAAAGACGTTGGTCTGAGGGTAGGAGAGTGTACGGAGGCGGTCATACTCCTCCTGGCCCGCAGTGTCCCACAGGTTCAGGTTCACTGTGCGCCCGTCAACTGCGCTCTGCGCGCTGTAATTGTCGAACACGGTGGGGATGTACTCTTTGGGGAAAGCGTTAGTTGTGTAGCAGATGAGCAGGCATGTCTTGCCCACAGCCCCATCACCCACCACCACGCACTTGATGCTCTGCATCGTGGGTGCAGTTGCTGTAGTGGAGGCAGTGCCTCCTCTCTCTTCTGGACCTCTCTGGCTGCAGTGACCTGTGGACGGATGAAAGGGGACATTCTTGGTTAGGGAGGCCTCTGCCTACTGGGAAGAAAAGATAAGGGCACACAAAGGGAAACCGGCTCCTGTTCCCTTAACCTGACAATATCCCAAAGTCCCATCAAGACAGTCATCAGAAAGATACACAATGAAAGGCCCTGAGACCGAGCAAAGATGCAGTATAATGTGGTAGAAAGCACATAAGCTCTGGCGCCAGATAAACTAAGGTCAAATCTTGGTTTTGCATTTCCTAGCTGTGTAACCCTGAACAAATTGCTTAACCTCTCTATGCCTAAGTTTTCTTACCAGTAAAATGAGGATAAAATAATATCTACCTCATTGAGTCATTATAAGGATTATATAATACATGTAAAGCATTTAAAACAGTGCCTCATCCATAAGTATTAGCTTTTCTTTTTTTTTTTTTTTTTAGACGGAGTCTCGCTCTGTCACCCAGGCTGGAGTGCAGTGGTGCGATGTCTGCTCACTGCAACCTCCGCCACCTGGGTTCACGCCATTCTGCCTCAGCCTCTCGAGTAGCTGGGACTACAGGCGCCCACCACCACACCCAGCTAATTTTTTGTATTTTTAGTAGAGACGGGGTTTTACTGAGTTAGCCAGGATGGTCTTGATTTCCTGACCTTGTGATCCGCCCGCCTTGGTCTCCCAAAGTGCTGGGATTACAGGTGTGAGCCACCACGCCTGGCCAGTATTAGCTATTTTCCAGGCTATACAGACACAAAAGGAGAGTGCACAAATTTAGGGATCCACTAGATCCTCTACTAAATATGGACACTTTCCACCAGGAGACTGGAAAGGGTTCTGGCACAGGACAGCTGTTCCAGGTCACTCTGTGATGCAGCCATAGGTAGAACCTCTCTCAACTCAGGGCCCACCCTGCCCTCTCCAAACCTAGTATCTTGGCTACTGAGTACAAACCAAAAGGCACAGTAAGAAACCTGCTGAGTAAGGGGCTCAATTCTTCAGAGAGCTGCCCTATCCCAATCCAGGGTATTGTGGCAAGGGGGAAATCTGTTTTTTTTTTTTTTTTTTTGAGATGGAGTTTCACTCTGTCACCCAGGCTGGAGTGCAGTGGCGCGATCTCAGCTCACTGCAACCTTCACCTCCCAGGTTCAAGTGTCTCCTGCCTCAGCCTCCCGAGTGGCCGGGACTACAGGCACACGCCACTGCATCCGGCTAATTTTTATATTTTTAGTAGAAATGGAGTTTCGCCATGTTAGCCATGCTGGTCTCAAGCTCCTGACTTCAGGTGATCCACCTGCCTCGGGCTCCCAAAATGGTGGGATTACAGGCGTGAGCCACCACACCTGGCCACCCCATCATTCTTATAAGTACTGAAAACCCTATCTGGCCGTGCACACTCTGGTTGCCAATTCAGTACAGCAAATTCAATGCAAGGGATTACTGGAGATTCAGTTGAACCTGGGATTTGGACTAGGGTCTGGGTATGTTACGATGAATGAGGTAGAGGCTGGGGCTCCCAGACGTTAGTATCTTCTCTCAAGGTCCTTGGTGGGGTGGAGCAAATCTTTTTTTTTTGGAGATGGAGTCTAGCTCTGTTGCCTAGGCTGGAGTGCAGTGGCACAATCTTGGCTCACTGCAACCTCTGCCTCCTGGGTTCAAGTGATTCTCCTGCCTCACCTTCCTGAGTAGCTGGGATTATAGGCACCTGCCACCACGCCTGGCTAATTTTTGTATTTTTAGCAGAGATGGGGTTTCACCATGTTGGTCAGGTTGGTCTTGAACTCCTGACCTTGTGATCCGCCCGCCTTGGCCTCCTAAAGTGCTGGGATTACAGGCATGAGCTACCATGCCCGGCCTGGAGCAAATCTTTCAAGCCCAACTAGGAAGGATGAAGTCAAGAGTAAGACAAAAACTTGACTTTCCCCTCAATCTTCTGTCCATTTCCTGAGACCCTGGCATGTGCCTCTGAAAGATTTTAGAGGCTTCCAGACTCTTGGGTAGAAAATACCATCATTAAGAACATAGATGCTAGATTAAGACTGGCAGGGATTCTAATCACAGTTCCACCAACTAGTTATATGTGATCTTGGCAATATATTTGTTCCCCAAGCCTCAATTTTCTTATCTGTAAAATGGGGATAATCTTGCCTATTGCACTACAATTGCTCAGAATATGAAATGAGGCCAGGCACAGTGTAATCCTAGCACTTTGGGAGAACGAGGCAGGTAGATCAATTGAGCCCAGGAGTTTGAGACTAGCCTGGGCAACATCGCAAAACTGTGACTCTACAAAAAATGAAAAAATTATCAGGGTGTGGTGGTACACGCCTGTTGTCCCAGCTACTTGGGAGGCTGAGGTGGGAGCATCACTTGATTGCAGGGTGGTCAAGCCTGCAGTGGGCTATGTTCATACCACTGCACTCCAGCCTGTGCGACAGAGCAAGACCCTGTCTCAAAAAGAAAAAAAAAAAAAAAAGTAAGAGTTAATAATGTATAGAAGGTGTCCAGCATGAGGTATGGCACACAGCAAGTGCCCAATAAATGGGCTGCTGTATTTATTAGTGGGGTAAGTATGAGGAGTCCCGGCTCCAGCCAACATCTGGTCACCTCTGCAGGTCATAGGGCCTTGGGTTGAGGAACTGCTTTTCTGAGTTCTGAAGCAAAGCTTCCAGAAACCCTGCGATTATTTACACTGCTATGGCAAGGGTCCTTCTCTCATCAGCTACTTTTTGGCCATGGGGGACTCTTGGTGGTCAATATGTGACTTCCTTTCCCTGACTGTCTCCCACAACCAGGGCCTGCTCCCTGAGAGGGGGCAGCCCTGTTTTAAACACAACCAAATCCCTGAGTATTCCTTATCCCTGGCTCCACCCAAGCACCATCACCACTAGCCCATTTTCTCCATTTCACTTGCTATACTGCAAGGCTGCACCCTGGTCTGGGAACCCCTTACCCCTGCAGCCTGAGCTCTCACCACTGGTTCAGAAGCTTCAAAAATCAATGACAAGTAGAGAAGAAAATCCCCACTGGGAAGTGGAAAAGAAACTTTCGTGGTATGGGGGATGCAAAGGACCCAGGGCTTGGTCCCAGCTCCCTCCCAGGGTACAGTTTCCCTTGGAATCAGCTGGGAAAGAAATGATTTCACTTTATGAAGTTGTGTCTCTGGTTCATATTAAAAAATATTTCCATCCTATTTGCATGAATGAGTGTGTGTGTGTGCGTGTGCACATGTATGTGCATGTAACCTCAGGACATTCAGCTAGAGACTCTCAGAGTGTGGGTCAGGGAAGGGCATAAGGACCCTCTAGGTCAGTGGAGAGTCGAATAGAGACTTCAGACTGGAAGTTGAGAGACCTAAGTTCTAACCCCAGTTGTGCTGACTCACTACAACCAAGCTTGAGGCATTTACGCTTGCTGGGCCTCAGTTTTCCTATCCAGGAATTGGAGATTACAATGGTTGTTACAAGAGCACTAGGTAGATGAACTAAGACTTTAAAGCTCCTTGGAGGCAGGTGGCATTACATGTGCCCAATGGATTATGTGGGAAGCCCTGACATTCAAAGCAGAACTCCTGGGCCTGCAATCTTCAGTTCCACACAGAGCAGGGGAGTGGGTGTTGACAGTCTGACTGAAAAGCCCAGCGCTGGGCTGGCCCAGGCGGGAAGACAAGGAGGGAACTCTGGCTGGCTGTCACAAGGCCCAAGAAACTCGAAGTACAGCTCTCTAAGGAGGTGGTTATCAACTAGCAATCAGTAAATTAGCTCTCAAAGGAGAGGGGAAAGGACAGGGTAGCTTCTGGGCTGGGAAGGGAACAGGGACTGACACTGGAAAAGGAGGATGAGTATGGTACTGTCCAGAAACAAGCAGAGCAAAGGCAGTGTGGAATAGGGCCAAGAGTACTGGATACCTGACTCTGATGTCTTGAGTTTATCTGCTGACCTTGACCCTTGATTTAAAAAAAAAAAAACCCCATATGGTATAAGCCTTTATAGATTGCATGTTATTATGTCATTTGACCTTTATAACAACCTGTCAGTACTATTCCTATTTTACAGATGAGGAAACAAATTCAGAGCAGTAAAAGTAACTCTACATCACACAGCTAGTTAGTATGGCAGCCAGAACACAAACCCAGTTTTGTGACCCAAAGCCCTGTGTTTTCCACGGTGCATCTTACAGTCTTCAAGTTACCCCTTACCAGCTAACTGTGTGACCTTGATCAGGTAAGTTACTGCCCTTCTTGGAGCCTCCGTTTCTTCATCTATACAGTAGAAGTAATAATAGTAGCCCTCCCAGCCTCACGGGCAGCATCAAGGAACCTGACCATGGGAATGAATACGCTTTGTAAACTGAAGTGTTGTGCACACAGGAGGTGACAGGAGCAAAGCATTTCATCCCAGAAGGCAGGAAGCACTGAGTATGCCTGTGTCTGTGGTGGGGGATCAGCCCAGTCCTCCCTACTCAGGTCTAGTTCAGACCTTTATCCTCTCTCCCAAAACAACTCTACTTTCTGAAATCCTTTGGCCTGAACTGGGTTGAATTAAGTTCCCATAGCCCATTTCAGGAGGGCATATGCTAAAAGGTAGAGTCTAAACTGCGCCAAATAGGAAGAAGGGATGTCAGCGCTGCAGGTGGCCAAACCAGGAGTGTGACCTACCTGGAGCGGGGTTCAACGATGACTTATTCACTAAGTGGCTTTTTCAAAAAAAATCATTAAGCCTAGCTCAGTGGTGCACCTGCAGTCCCAGCTACTAGGGAGGCTGAGCCCAGGAGTGAAGGGTTGTAGTGTGCTACACTAGTCAAGGTTATTGTCCTTGTGAGTAGCCACTGCACTCCAGCCTGAGCAATGCAGCAAGACCCCATGTCTCAAAAAAAAAAAAAAAAAGTTATTTAGTAAATCAGTGGTTGCCGATCTGTTTTGATTTGTTTTTTCTTTTGGAGACAAAAGCCTGTTGCCCAGGCTGGAATACAGTGGTGCCATCACAGTTCACTTTAGTCTCAACCTCCCAGGCTCAAGGCATCCTACCTCAGCCTCCTGAGTAGCTGGGACTACAGGCAGGCACCACCACACCTGGCTAATTTTTGTATTTTTTATTTATTTTTTGTTTGTTTGTAGAGACAGGGTCTTGCTATGTTGCCCAGGCTGGTCTTGAACTCCTGATCTCAAGTGATCCTCCTGACTAGGCCTCCCAAAGTGCTGGGATTACAGGTGTGGGTCACCACGCCTGGCCAGATCTGTATGTTATTAGACAAATTACAATGACTTATTCTGGCTTTTTAGTCCCAATTCAGATCATGCCTGGTCCCTCATATTGTCATTTAGAGTTCTTCACAATTTGGTAAGGGGTATTAGAGTTATATAGACTTGGGTTTGAATCCTAGTTCTGCCTCTTACCAGTTCTGTGACCCTGAGCTTATGATGATTTGCCTCTCTAAGCTTCAATCTCCTTATCTTTCAAATGCAGCAGCAACGTATGGTACCTACCACATAGCAGTGTTACAAGGACTAAGTGCATTAATGTATAATATGTACACAATCTAGGTACTTTGCAAGTGTGAGTTCCCAGTTCCCTGTTCCAGAGGGATTTTCAATGTCCTCTGCAAACAAGTCAGGATCATTCTTGCCTCTGAACTTTTACTCTTGTTTTTCCCTCCGCTACTATTCCCTCTCCCTTCTCTACTCTTCCTTATTCCTTAAAGCCTAACTTAAGTTTCATAGTTCCATAAGGTTACTGAATTCTTCTTTGGCTATCCGTTGCATGGCCACCTGTCACCCAGGCTGGAGTGCAGTGTCGCGATCTCAGCTCACTGCAACCTCCACCTCCCAGGTTCAAGCGATTCTCCTGCCTCAGCCTCCTGAGTAACTGGGATTACATGCACGTGCCATCATGCCCAGCTAATTTTTGTATTTTTAGTAGAGACAGGGTTTCATCATGTTGGCCAGGCTGGTCTCGAACACCTGGCCTCAAGTGATCCACCTGCCTTGGCCTCTGAAAGTGCTGGGATTACAGGAGTGAGCCACCACACCCATGGCCTCCCTTTTAATCCTGCTTTGGCTCTGTGTGATTCTCCTTTTCCAACAGTCATACGTAAGTTTCCCAGCTGTGGATGCCCTTCAGTCTGAAGTCTTGGCTTCTCTGGACTAAATGACAAAAAAAACCCTCTAGGTATAGGGCTAGGCACACAGGACTGTACAACCATTGCCTTTTGATCTGCTTGTGCCAGCACTCATTACTGAGATATGGAGACACCTCTCTGAAGCCCAGTATCGGACATTCCCTGCCCACCCCACAACAGACAAGACTGCAATGCTGAATCTTATCGGACAGCAATGACAGGCAAAAGCTATGCCTGAAATAGGCAAAAACCTCTCTTCCCAGTACCAGCTTGACCTGGCTCTGGCAGGGAGTATAGCCCATGGGGGTCTAACCCTGTCTGAGTGTGGTCCCTGGAGCCCGGCTTGGGGTGTGGCCCAGGCAGGCCCAGAATGGGGGAGGGAAAGGAAGTAGCTTGATTGCCAGATCTCTGTGGCTGTTACAGCAGGGGAAGTGTCCCAACTGGGAGTGGGGGAGGGGAGGAACGGGCTCTTAAGAGATAGGCGAGTATGGAGGTGATGGGAACTTACCTCAGCCTTCTATAACCTGCCTCCCTAACATGGGGCTCCCTTTCTGCAGCCCTCCCTGAACCTCATTATAACTACAATCCATCTCTGGCCATTCCAATCCTGATCCTCTACAAAGGGGCCTCCATATTCTCTTCCCTAAAATACATCAAGTAGTAATATGGAACCATGCACCATTGCCGCCTCTTCGAGGAAAGCGTAAATTATCCAAGTCAGAAGTGACTTATCCTATCCAAAGTCTGGCTGTCTCTCTCACAGGCATGGAGAGGCTGATGTGAATCTTATCTCTTGTTATTAGACTGGGAGTGTCTAGAGGGCAAGGTCCTGGTTGACTGGACCTTGCTGAGCACCCTAAGCTGAGCACAGCATGTAGTAGCTGTCAGTAAATAACTGAATGAACTCGATGCAATCATGTCTTTGCATGTGGGAGTTCCTCTTCCTGGAATGCAACTCACCCCCCTTCAGATCCTTCCTGTCCTTCAGGCCCAGTACTGTTCCCCAGCTTCTCCAGGACATCACAGCAACCCCCTCTCCTGCCTTACCTTTCCCAGCACTGACTGTACTCTTCATCGTGCTGAACTAACTGGATGCTTCAGGGGGAGGGTAGTCTGACCTTCTGTTTATTTCCAGAAACCCAGGGAAGGGCTGAGCAAAAGCTGTAGAATGACATACCCCTTCTCCCCCATCAATCCACAGACTCTGATGCTGGGAACAAGGAAGAACCTCTATGACCAGAAGACACAAGACAAAAGTAACCAACTTCTTTCTCACTCACCCTGAAGAGCTCCAAGTTGGGATAATAAACACATAAGCTATACTGTCTTGTCTTCAACTGGAAGGGTGAGAGGTGAAGCTGGCAGATCTAGCTCAGAGATGATGAGAAAGATGGGAAGGAAAAGTGGTCCTGACAGGCTACAGACTGGGAATATCTGAGGACCCTTGGTCAAAGACAAGGCAAGGGGCAGGGGCACTGTTGGAAAGACTTCTGAAGCTCTACAAGTTAGTTAGTTTGTTTGTTTTGAAGGGAGGAATAGAGGAGAGGTGATATAAAGAGGCTCAAAGGGGCTGCAGCTGGCTGCAGCTGGGCTGGGAGGAGGAAGCTGGGGGGACATGAGGTCAGTGTGGGGCTGGGACCAGGCCAAGGGCTGAGTCTCTTTCTTCCCTTTCTCCCCATCAGCAGGGAAGAACCCAAGAGAGCCCAGTTCCTAGCCTTAAAAAAAAAAAAAAAAAATTCCCCTGGGTGCTGTGGCTCACGCCTGTAATCCCAGTACTTTGGGAGTCAAGGCAGGCAGATCACTTGAGATCAGGAGTTCGAAACCAGCCTGCCCAACATGGTGGAACCCCATCTCTACTAAAAATACAAAAATTAGCCGGGTGTGGTGGTGGGTGACTGTAATCCCAGCTACTCGGAAGGCTGAGGGAGAATCACTTGAACCCAGGAGGCAGAGGTTGCAGTGAGCAGAGATCATGCCACTGCATTCCAGCCTGGGCAACAGAGCAAGACTCTGTCTCAAAAAAAAAAAAAAGAAAAAAGAAATCCATGCTGGAGGACTCTCCACCTCTTGCCATTCATCCTTCAGCCCCTGGAGGGGATCCTACACTGCAGCAGGGAAGGAAAGAAGAGTTGATGCCACCCACTAGGAAATGAGACAGTGGTAGCTGGGAAGTCTGAGGGGCAGTCCAGGACCCTTTCACTAAGTCCTAGTTCCCAACTTTCTTCCTTCATTGTCCCAGCACCCCAAGTGTTCCATAAAAGGTGAGCCTCAGCTGGGCATGTGGCTCACGTCTGTAATCCCAGCACTTTGGGAGGCTGAGGCTGGCGGATCACTTGAGGTCAGGAATTTGAGACCAGCCTGGCCAGCATGGTGAAATCCCATCTCTACTAAAAATACAAAAAAAATTTGCCGGGCCTAGTGGCACATGCCTGCAGTTCCAGCTACCTGGGAGGCTGATGCAGGAGAACGACTTGAACCTAGGAGGTGGAGGTTGCAGTGAGCCGAGATCGTGCCATTGCACTCCAGCCTGGGTGACAGGGCAAGACTCCATCTTAAAAAAAAAAAAAAAAAGGTGAGCCTCAGGACCAGGACGGCTCTGGCTGGGGGAGCCAAGGAAGCTGCCCCCTCCCCCACACAGCACAGAGGAAGGGTGCACACTGGCTTCCTCCTCCCCGCCTAGCAGCAGCTCAGCAGTCCCTGGGCCCCACCAAAGGCCTGTGAAGTGGCACTTCCTTTGCCTTTGCTAATTTCACATGAGGCTGTACAGAAGTGCCATCCTCCCAATCCTGGCACCCCCACCTGAAAATACCCACAGAAAGACCCAGGGCTACCCAGTCCCTTTAGCCCCGCCCAAGGTTTGAGGGGGTTTCCACAAGGGAAAATAACATCAGGGAGGAAACTCCGGCATCTATTTTCCACCGTCAGTGAGGTAGAGCCGGAGCAGGAGACAGGGTACTCCATCTTACTACCCCCTGGCAAAATCCCCAACATTCTTTGCCTTCTTATCTCTCAAGCTCTAACAATCCTTGTGCTTGGAGAAAGGGCCACAGTTCTATCCCTGGACAGATATATATGTAGAGACTACTCAGACCTGTCAAATTGAGGCTGATAAGACATGAGGGCCCAGAGTGAGGGGCACTGCTATGAGTCTCTTGGGGGAGGAAGAGTCAGAGCCATGATGTTCACTGTCCCCTTTGGAGGTACTGATATGCAACTCCTTAATGCTGAAATGGAGCCAAGAGAAACCAAGTTGACAAGGATTATATACAGTTGGTAGCAAATCTAGGACAAGGATCGGGTCTTCTAACCTCCATCCTTATGCTACTTCTACAAAGGAGAGAAGGTGAGCATTCTAACTCCAGCCTGAGAATGGACCAACCATCTCTTTAACCTCATTCAGGACAACCCCACCATAGTTTATTCCTTCAGAAAATGGACCAAAGGGTGGGTTGACTTACATCTGAGCCCTTTTTGCTTCTAAGTTCCCAGGCCCTCATGCCTAGCCCATCCTGGTGCATTCATGATTTAGAACTGACATTACTCAACAGTCAGCCACTCTGGCCCTGCCCTAGCTGAGAAGCTCCTCCTCTGGCCTCTAGCTCCTGGAGAGATGCCCTCCCCCCATATGAAATGAGGACAAAAGAGGAAGCTGGACCCTGGACAGGAAAACCAGTCTGATCTGGGGAGGTGGCCCAGGCTTTGTCTTTGGTTTCCCTCCTCAGCTCTTCTCACGGACCCCTACTGACCTCACTGCTAATGGGTCTACAATATATAGAAGGAGTCTTCAGTGTGGGCCTGAGCCCCCTTCTTCACGTCACAACCTTGACATGTTTAGCCAAGACTTTAGTGGCAGCCTCCTAGGTTGTAGCCACCACCTCCCTTCACCCCCCAATATTTTCCCATTAAAATCTCTCCCGCCCTGGTCACATTTTTTCCAACAATGCCTTTTTTGCAATTAGCTCAAACTTCCAATGGGACCAGATCTCACCTGGGAGAATCCCTGTCTCACCCATCTTGTCTTTACCATCAGAGCCCTGTGGGTTTGCTCAGTTACGCAGAATACTAAAGTGACTACTGGTTTGCCAGCCTAGAAATTGGGACTCCTGGGGTTTTTATTAAGCTGTGATGCTGGGAAAGTGCCTTGTATGCACATCCTTCTCTAAACTGGGCTTTTATGTAGGTCCCTGGGATTTCTTCCCGCAGCCACACTTCTGTACCTCCAAGAAATGCAAAGAAAGACAGGTGGGTGGAAGGGAAGGACGGGAAGAAGAACAATTCATGGGAGAGGGACGACTGTGCCATGGGAAGATGACAGAATGGGGAACAGGGAGAGCCCTTAAATTTAGCTGTAGCACTTAACTCCCCTCTACTTCTCTTTTTTTTCTAGTGGAGAGAAATGAATACAGATGACTGGAGGAGGTAGATAGAAGCAAGATCCTCAGCATGCACCCCAAAAGCTTGAGGAAGGAGCTCTAGAGTGGAAACAACAAGAGCTTCCATAGCCAGGATGGACTGAAGTTAAATTTGGGAAGAATTCCGGAGAAGGAATAGGGTCCTAGGTGAGATGGGGAATATTAAGGATGCCTGAAGGCAGAGGGGTCAGTAGAACTCCAGAGGGCTTCCTGGTCACTAAGGCCCTGATGCAGACCAGGGCATCTGGGTACCCGGCCTAGGCAGGCCCCGGAAGGCAGCAGGAAAGGAGCAGACACCTTTGCCTCAACCGCTTCTTAATTCAAAACTAAAACAGTTAAGTTCGAAGTTAGACCAGCTGCAGTCTTTCCTCCAGAATCCTGCCTTTGCCTCCTCCCTTTATTTCCATCACACCCAAGTTGGTCCCATTCTTTCCACCAGGTGATGCTGGAACTAGTAGGTAATGGAGTCAGGGACCTTCAGGCTGTCTCCCGGCTTCCAGGCCTGGCCCCTTGGTCAAGCACCACAGGTTGGGGTGATTTTGATTTCCCAGGGCCTCTCTTACCAGTCTTATTCCTGTGTTACCCTACCCTGACTGCTAGAGACTGCTTCCTCCTGCCTAACCACAACCTCACTCACTGCAGGTTCCCTTCATTTTGCTGGTTTCCCCTTGGGCCCTCTCAAGGCTGAGGGCAGTTATTTTGTCTGTAAGAGATAAAGATGTAGACACACAGACACTCTTTCTCGCGCGCGCGCGCGCACACACACACGCTTTCCAGCTCTTTAATCCATCTCTATCACCGGGAGGCTGCAGTCTGCCTCTCCAAGCTAGGGAGGTTTGAAAAGACTCTGGAACTCACTAAGTCTTCAACAACAGATCCTGATTCCAAAGCTGGAGATAAGTGGGTGAGAGAGAAGGATACAGAGAGGGTGACAGGCTGAAGGTTCAAGAGGAATGAGGGGTGATGGAAAACGCAAGGAGGTGTAAGTGTGTGGGTGCCAGAGCTGGGAAGGGAAGGGATGGGGCAGGTTGCAGAGGACTGAGATGAACATGGGGCCGGGTAGGTGAAGAGAGGTCAAGGCCTAGGTATGACTGCATATTTGGAGGAAAAGAGACTGAAAGGGATGAGAAGAGAGTGATGGCGGATTTCTGGGTAGAAACTAAAGGCGTGGAGGGAGACGATAGGAGCATGTGTATAATTCAGGGACTAAGAATGAAGAGGAACACTAGGAGATGGTTCTCAATCGGCCCCAAAAGACACAACAAAAACTTGTCAGGGACTATCAGTACCTCTGAATGAGAGTCCTTCCACCTCCAGTCACAGGGCAAGACCAAGTTACTCCCAAAAGAGCAAGGCCAGGCTCTGGTCAGGTAGGAACAGCGTTCGCTCACTAAATACCTACTGCTTGGCTCCAGGTAAGGTTGGGACTCAGGAAAACAGGCATATAGAGAACAACTGGGATCGGCGGGGCTCCTCCAACCCTAACCCCGGTCCTCCTGAGTGCAGAGGGCCTTCGGGCTGCAGCCCGAGTGTGAGTCTGGATTAGCATGGATCTTCCAGGGAGAGAGCTTTCGGAGGCCCCAGACACCGCCCCTCTAACCCCGACAAGTGTCACAACTGCCAGAGCAGAGGGAGTGCCTTTTCCAGCTCAGAAGCCCTCTCCCCTCATGCACTTCTCAACACCCCCCGCAACTTCTGAGGACACCCCACCTGAGTCCTATCTCCCAGCTCTGAGCTTTTCCACTTTAGAGACACTTCTCTTGGAGCCCGGGACCCTCTGACCTCAGGGGTCTCTCTCGGCTCCCGAGAGGCGGTACAGCCGCCGGGAAGCCACCCTCGCCGAGCCTCCACCGGCTCGCAGTGGCCCCGTCCGCGCCCCGCCCGGCCGGCCGCGCCCGCCCTACTTGGACTGAGCCTAGAAGCTCCCGCCCGCGGCCCCCGCCAGCAAACTCATGGGCCGGCGCCCGCGCCCGCGCCCGCGCCGAGTCCTGGGCCGGCCGGGCTCCCGTTCCCCGGACCCCTACCCACCAGCCCCGGCCGGGCCTCACCTGGTGCCCTCCCCAAGGCGGGGGAGCTGGGGGCGGCGGCAGCGGCTCCGGGCTCGAGAAGGAAGTGAGAGCGGGAGGCCGGAGGAAGTGGGGGGGGCGGACCGGCGGGGCGGGGCGGGGTGGGGCGGGGCCCGACCAGGAAGTCTGAGGGCCGGTCTCCCCCTCTTCAGCCCCGGCCCGCCCCCAGCCTCGCCCCCGGCCTAGTCCCGGGCTCGCCACTTTCCCCCTCCCAACTCGCTGCCCCTGCGGCCAGTAAGTCAGGCCTCCCAAGGTCTAGGTCTCTCTGCCTCCTCCTGGCCACCCCACCCCTGGAGGCCCTACTCTAGGCGGTAGGCGTTCCTCCTCTTCCCCCCATCCTGACCTCACCAGCCTCCGCAGGAAGATGCTGAGAAAGGCGCCCCTGGGCCTGGTGCCTTCAGCCAGCCCCAGGGATAGAGTGGTGGCCGAGGCTGGGGCAGTCCCCACCCCTGCCCTGAGCGCTGGGGGAGTGCGAGGTGGTGGTGATTCAGCAGTGGGAAGGCCCCAGACCCCTGGGGAAGGTGGGGAGACTCGTAGGGGAAGAGGCGCTGGCGTCAGCACCCAAGGGAAAGACAAGATCAGCAGAGGCGCAGGCGGAGCCGCGGGGCCCAAAAACAGGATGTCGAGTCGTCGTTCAGCACCGTGCAGCTCTGCGCGGCGTGGCTCTGTAGAGGGGGCGGGGCGAACGGAGGACTTGGGGCTTCCCTCGCCCCCGCGCCCCCTGTTCTGCTGGGGCGCACCCAGGCCTGAGGTCCGGCTTGGGCCCTGGGGACCCGCGGGTGGGCGGGCTCATGGGCGCCCTCTGGTGCTTCAATTCCCTGGAGTTTTGACTTGAGAGTCAACGCCCGGAGCTTTGACTTGAGAATCCATATCCTTCGTTCAGCGCAAACTGTCTGAACGCCTACCACATGGACAGAGCTCCGTGCTAGGTGCTGTGAAGAAACACGTTTAAGACAGGATCCCTGTCTTCCAGAAGCTTTTCAAATAAGAGGATTGATTCCAGGAATAAATAGCTTAACCTGAGCCTCAAATCTGTCTTTGGTAAAATAGAATAATTATATTTCACCCCATAATTTTGAAGATAACATGAGAATGGGTGTAAAAGACCTGTTGTCAATGCACATCTCAAACACTAAACAAGTATCTTTTAAAAATATACTCTGAGAACCTGGCACGTGGCATCTGCCTGTAATCACAGAGATGGTGAAACCCTGTCTCTATAAACACAAACATATTTTTTGACAGAGTCTCACGATGTCACCCAGGCTGGGGTGCAGTGGCATGATCTCGGCTCACTGCAAATGCTGCCTCCCAGGTTCAAGCGATTCTCCTGCCTCAGCCTTCCGAGTAGCTGGAATTACAGGCGTGCATCACCACACCAGGCTAATTTTTGTATTTTTAGTAGAGATGGGGTTTCACCATGTTGGCCAGGCTGGTCTCAAACTCCTGACCTCAAGTGATCCTCCCACCTTGGCCTCCCGAAGTGCTAGGATTATAGGCGTGAGCCACCGTACCTGGCCAGCTGCATATATATATGTGTGTGTGTGTGTGTGTGTATATATATATATATTATTATTTTTTTTTGACATGGAGTCTTGCTCTGTCGCCCAGACTGGAGTGCAGTGGTGCCATTTTGGCTCACTGTAACCTCCGCTTCCCAGTTTCATACAATTCTCCTGCTTCAGTCTCTCGAGTAGCTGGGGTTACAGGTGCATGCCACCACACCCGGCTAATTTTCGTATTTTTAGTAGCCACGGGGTTTCACCTTGTTGGCCAGGCTGGTCTCGAACTACTGATCTCAGTTGTTCCGCCCGCCTCGGCCTCCCAAAGTGCTGGGATTACAGGTGTGAGCCACCATGCCCAGCCTACTTATATTTTTTAAAAAAGAAATTTAATAGGAACCACATAAGTAATTTAAAACTCTCTAGTAATGACATTTCAAAAAAAGTGAAAAGAAACAAATGAAATGAATTTTAACAATATTTGGCTTGGCTCAACATAGCCAAAATATTATCTTTTTTTTGGAGATGGAGTCTCGCTCTGTCACCAGGCTGGAGTGCAGTGGCACAGTCTGGGCTCACTGCAACCTCCACCTCCTGGGTTCAAGTGATTCTCCTGCCTCAGCCTCCCAAGTAACTGGGATTACAGGCACGCGCCACCATGCCCGGCTAATTTTTGTATTTTTAGTGGAGATGGGTTTCACCATGTTGGCCAGGCTAGTCTTGAACTCCTGACCTCGTGGTCTGGCCGCCTCGGCCGCCCAAAGTGCCGGGATTACAGGCATGAGCCTCCGCGCCCGGCCTCAAAATATTATCTTTTAGCATGGTAATCAACATAAAAAATTATTGGTTATAAAAATTGACTGGATATTTTACATTCTTTTCTTGTACCAAGTCTTTGAAATGTGGTGTGTATTTTATACTTACAATATATCTCAATTTGACTGGACACATTTCAAGTGGTCAATATCACGTGTAGCTGGTGGCTACTGTATCACCTTCGAAAACAGAGGCTTTATCAGATTCAGGCTGGTGAATGAGTATGTGGATGAAGTCTTTCTCAAAGATCCTTCTCTAGAAGCCTCCCCTGACCTGCCAGGCAGTGTTTGGGTCTCTCCTCCTCTTTGGTCCGGTCCCTGTAGCCCTTCAGACAAATTTCTCTCTGTGGAGGACGTGAGAGCAGGAGGGACAATGGGAAAATCTCATTCCCATCCATACTCCATTGGGACCACTTGGCACTGGGGTGCTTGGCATTTCATGAATAAAGAAAGGATTGTGAGCCCCATATATGACAGGATTCAGAGGAAGACCATACGCTAAAGCAGCCTCTATGACACCATTAAAAATTATGTCCCAGAACAAAAGTTTTTTTTGTTGTTGTTTATTGTTCTTTTTTTTTTTAGATGGGAATCTCACTATATTGCCTAGGCTGTCCTGGAACTCCTGGACTCGAGTCATCCTCCCACCTCAGCCTTTCAAGTAGCTAGGACTACAGGCACACACCACCACATCCAGCTCCAGAGCAAATGTTTTTGACATGTGTTCCTAGAATTCCCTTCCCAGGACTTAAGAGCAGGAAAAATAATGGAGCTATGGACTCTCTCCCCTTCAACCAGAAAAGGTTCACTTTTATCTGATTTATTTGCTGGTATTCTGCATAAAGAGTTTAATTTTGTTTTTAAGTTTCCTGCAAAAAATATTTGAAAATCAATTTAAGGACATATGGTAAGAGTAGGGAGCACATTAGGTGCAGCAGATTGAAAGACTGGATTGGCAGCCTGGGATCAGACTGCATTTCCTGAGCCTGTAAGTGTCTTGGGCTTGTCTAGTCCTGGTTTAGGAAGGAGAACCTGACCCAGCCTCAAAGATCTCATGGTCTGATGAAGTACAGGACTTTGCATATGAAGCTATCAGAGGAGGAGGAAAGAGCCCAAGGCTGGGCTTTAGAAAACTTTAAGTCTGTCCTGGTGCAGTGGCTCACGCCTGTAATCCCAGCACTTTGGGAGGCTGATGCAGGCAGATCACGGGGTCAGGAGATCGAGACTATCCTGGCCAACACGGTGAAACCCCGTCTCCACTAAAAATACAAAAATTAGCTGGGTGTGATGGTGCATGGCTGTAACCCCAGCTACTTGGGAGGCTGAGGCAGGAGAATCACTTGAACTAGGAGGCAGAGGTTGCAGTGAGCCAAAATCATGCCACTGCACTTCAGCCTGGCAACAAAGCGAGACTCTGTCTCAAAAAAAAAAAAAAAAAAAAAACAAGGCCGGGCGCGGTGGCTCAAGCCTGTAATCCTAGCACTTTGGGAGGCCGAGACGGGCGGATCACGAGGTCAGGAGATCGAGACCATCCTGGCTAACACGGTGAAACCCCGTCTCTATTAAGAAATACAAAAAACTAGCTGGGCGAGGTGGCGGGCGCCTGTAGTCCCAGCTACTCGGGAGGCTGAGGCCGGAGAATGGCGTGAACCCGGGAGGCGGAGCTTGCAGTGAGCTGAGATCCGGCCACTGCAGTCCAGCCTGGGTGACAGAGCGAGACTCCGTCTCAAAAAAAAAAAAAA
>NC_037682.1:63442400-63506671 GCF_003255815.1 Theropithecus gelada | reverse complement strand
TGGCGGGCGCCTGTAGTCCCAGCTACTCGGGAGGCTGAGGCAGGAGAATGGCGTGAACCCGGGAGGCGGAGCTTGCAGTGAGCTGAGATCTGGCCACTGCAGTCCAGCCTGGGTGACAGAGCGAGACTCCGTTTCAAAAAAAAAAAAACAAAACAGAAACAACAACAAAAAAAACAACAACAAAAAACAACTTGAAGTCTGTCTTGGCTCAGACAGACAGGCTGAGATTTTAGGCTAGGCCCCACCCTTCTCTGTGTCTCAAACTCTGCCACTGGAAAACAGAGGTTGAACTAGATGACACCTTTGAGGTCTGATCTTCTATGATACACTCTTCACAATAATAATTAAGGTTTATGCATATAGCATGTTGTTCCTACTTCTTTTTTTTTTTTTTTTTTTTTTTTTTTTTGAGACGGAGTCTCGCTCTGTCGCCCAGGCTGGAGTGCAGTGGCCGGATCTCAGCTCACTGCAAGCTCTGCCTCCCGGGTTTATGCCATTCTCCTGCCTCAGCCTCCCAAGTAGCTGGGACTACAGGCGCCCGCCACCTCGCCCGGCTAGTTTTTTGTATTTTTTTAGTAGAGACAGGGTTTCACTGGGTTAGCCAGGATGGTCTCGATCTCCTGACCTCGTGATCCGCCCGTCTCGGCCTCCCAAAGTGCTGGGATTACAGGCTTGAGCCACCGCGCCCGGCTGTTCCTACTTCTTTAATACCATTTAGGTCATCATGCTTTGTGCTCTAGTAAATTGCATCTGTGCCTAATATCTGTCTTCCCCACTGACTATAAGTCCTTTGAGGTTTCGTCTGATTCATTTCTGTGTCGACCCACTAGGCCTGACAGAGGCAGGCCTGAGCACACATTTGCCTTCACTAAACATCCATAGAGTTAAATTGCTTTAATAAAGTACTAATATGTGTAGAACGATCAGACTCCAGGTAACTTGGAAACACTTTTGTGGCACAGGTATAGGAAGGGCCAGAGGAAAGGGAAGCAGATGGACAGGTGGAGCTGTCTGTAAAGGCTTCTTGAAGGAGGAGAAGTGCTGACTTGAAGAGGGTAGGAAGAGGGCACAATCCCAAATGGGCTGTTTCTTTTTTCTACTGTCTCACTAGCTTTCCCTGAATAAGTGAGTTCTTGGTCGGTGGGGTGCATGTATGCTTACAAGCAACTGAGGGACAAGGACATTGAACCTGGACATTTAGAAGTGAGATAACATGAAAGCACTTGGTGGGGTAGAATAGAGATCACAGACAGGTTTTGGAGACAGATTAGGATGGTTGTAACACAGTATGGCCTTTGATTAGTCACATGAGATCTCCCATATGCATAAATATTCAATGCATTTTTATTGAAAATCTTCTTGGTGCCAGACATAGTGTTACATGCCAATGATGAAGTAGAGAAAACTGCCCTGATATAACTGGCAAGGGAGATAGACCTTAAACAGGTAATCATACAAAAGTACAGCTTGCTGCTGGGCATGGTGGTGTTTGTCTCCAGTTCTAGTTACTCAGGGGAATAAGGCCAGAAGATTGCTTGAGCCCAAGAATTTCAGACCGGCCTGGGCAACATAGCAAGATCCTTTCTCCAGAAAAAAAAGTACAGAGTGCTGTAAGAGCATATAACAGAGCCAACTTCTCAGTCTTAGTTTCATTTTAAAATGAGAATGGTTGGGCGTGGTTGCTCATGCCTGTATTCCTAACACTTTGAGAGGCCAAGGTGGGACGATCACTTGATCCCAGGAATTTGTAACCAGCCTAGGCAATCATAGCAAACCTCATCTCCACACACACACACAAATTAGCTGGGCATAGTGGCACATGCCTGTAGTCCCAGTTACTTGCTAGGCTGAGGTGGGCGGATCACTTGAGCCTAGGTGTTTGAGGTTGCAGAGAGCTATGATCGTGCCACTGTACTCCAGTCTGGGTGACAGAGTGAGATCCTGCCTCTAAAAACCAACAAATAAAAAACAATAAAATGGGACTGGCAAGTGCTGCATGAGATTGTGAGGATTAAATGACATAATGCATGTGGAGCCCTCGTAAATTGCCCGAGGGTAGAGCAAATAAACATTAGTTAATTTCTCTACACTCCCTTGATGTTTTCAGGTATCCCCCACCTTGGTTAATTCTTCCCTCTCAATGTCAAAGTGCTGAAGCTGACTAGTTTCCCTGAAAGAGAGAGGAGGGGACAGAGAGTGAGAGGAGAAAGGACCTGAACTAATCTCACCAGTGCCCTGAGGATTCCAAAGGGGTCTTCCCAGCCTATTCCTCACTGAACTCCAGCTCCTGGAGTTCACCAGTGATCCACAGGGGTCTTGGCTTAGCTCCAGTCCCAGCCCCTTTAGGTTACCCTTAAATCTGAATTCTCTTTTGTCTCTGCTGTGGCTCCAAGGCACTCAGGCTTCTTGGGGCTCCTCTTGATCCTTTGGTCTTCCCTCTCTCAGCTGGCCTCAGGAGTAGAACACAGTTTCCTCTTCATTACTCCTTTTTTTTTTTTTTTTGAGACAGAGTCACCAGGCTGGAGTGCAGTGGCACGATCTCTGCTCACTGCAACCTCCGCCTCCTGGGTTGAAGCAATTCCCCTGCCTCAGCCTCCTGAGTAGCTGGAATTACAGGCATACACCACCATGGCCAGCTAACTTTTTCTATTTTTAGTAGAGATGGGGTTTCACCATGTTGGCCAGGCCAGTTTCGAACTCCTGACCTCAGGTGATCTGCCCACCTCGGCCTCCCAAAGTGCTGGGATTACAGGCGTGAGCCACGGTGCGTGGCCTTTATTTTATTTTTTATTTTTTGAGATGGAGTTTTGGCCTGTAGCCCAGGTTGGAGTGAGTGCAATGGCACGATCTCAGCTCACTGCAGGCTCCGCCTCCTGGGTTCCAACGATCCTCCTACCTCAACCTCCTGAGAAGCTGAGATTACACTTGCCTGCCACTGCGCCTGGCTAATTTTTTGTATTTTAGTAGAGATGGGGTTTCACCATGTTGGCAAGGCTGGTCTTGAACTCCTAACCTCAAGTGATCCACCTGCTTCGGCCTCCCAAAGTGCTGGGATTACAGGGGTGAGCCCCTGCGACTGGCCTCCTTTTCATTACTCCTCTTTATTGCTGCCCCCCAAAACAAGTCCAATATCCCATTTCGTGGGCTTTGATGGGCCAGAAAGGAGACAGCAGAAAGAACTAAAATGAGGTTACAAATTAAACAAAGTTCTAGAGTCACAATCTCCGATCTTTTTTTCTTTTTTCTTTTTTTTTTGGAAATGGAGTCATGCTCTGTCTCCCAGGCTGGAGTGCAGTGGCACAATCTCGGCTCACTGAAACCTCCACCCCCCAGGTTCAAGCCATTCTCCTGCCTCAGCCTCCCAAGTAGCTGGGACTACAGGCAAGCACCACCACGCCCGGCTAATTTTTGTATTTTTAGTAGAGACGGGGGTTTCACCATGTTCGCCAGGCTGGTCTCGAACTCCTGACCTCAAGTGATCTGCCTGCCTCAGTCTCCAAAAGTGCTGGGATTACAGGCATGAGCCACCACGCCTGGCCGAACCTTTGTTCTTGACTCCCTCAAGGAACTAAATGGATGAAAGGAGTGGGGACAATGGCCAAGCCCTATCTTCCAAGAGGGTCCCTTCTCCCAGGCAGGCAGGACAATAGTTGTCCTGTTTGCCTTCAGGACAGCTTTGCATCTTTGAGGTTTTCCAAGCCAGGTGGTGGTACCCAATCATCTGAGATAATTCCCCCCCACCCCGGGAAAGTTCTCCATCCTCAGTCCTGGTATTCTAAGAGCAACCCAACTATACATGCCCAGTTGATTCGGGATTCCCTGTTGCCTCCCTTCTTTCTCCCCAATTCTCATTTTTGCCATTTACTTGCTGTGTGATCCTAGGGAAGTTGCTGAATAATAAGAAATAATGTTAAGAAAACAACTTAGATATGTTTTACATATGCTTTACATGTATTAACTCAATAAATATAACAAGTCTATAAGGCAGGTAATATTATTTCCATTTTACAGATAAGAATACTCACAGATAGGCTGGGTGAGGTGGCTCACGCCTGTAATCCCAGCACTTTGGGAGGCCGAGACAGGCAGATCACCTGAGGTCAGGAGTTCGAGACCAGCCCGACCAATATGGTGACATCTTGTCTCTACTAAAAAAAAAAAAAAAAAAAAAAAATACAAAAATTAGCCAGGCATGGTGGTGTGCACCTGTAATTCCAGTGACTTGGAGGCTGAGGCAGGAGAATCCACTTAAACCACGGAGGTGGAGGTTGCAATGAGCCGAGATCACACCACTTCACTCCAGCCCGGGTGACAGAGCAAGACTCTGTCTAAAAAAAAAAAAAAAAAAAAAGAATTCTCACAGATAGGAAAGTTGAATGTGTCAGATTTAATTTCCTTTGTAAGATGAATCTAAATTGTGTTACACCTCAGGATTGCTGTGGATATTCATTATAGGAGATAACATGTAAGCTCCATGAGGGCAACAAGGGTTGTTTATTTTATTTAGTGCTATATTCCTAGTGCCTAGAACAGTGCCTGGTATGGAAATACTTTGCTTAGTAAATATTGGTTGAATGAATGATTGAATGTAGCATGTTTAGCATAATACCTGGCACACAATAGTACCTTCTAAAACCACAGCTATTGTTTAACCTTGATCTCTCTTGCCTCCTCACCTGGCCATCTAATTAATCACCACATATTTCTCAAATCTGAACCCTTTTCTATTCCCATCATTATTGTCCAAATTAGAATTCAGGTCTTGCCCAAGGTCACACAGCTAACATGAAGGTGAGCTGGGTTATCAGCACAGGTCTGTCAGACCATGTCACTTGTTTCTAGCTTCTACCTTCTCCAATCCTTTCTCAACACTATTGCCAGAATAATTTCTGCAAATCACAGTTACCTGATCTTGGCATAATGCTTTAATGGCTCTGAAATTCCTTGCAGAATAAGAGCCAGCAGTTTTTGAGCACATTACGAGAAGGACTGTGCTAATTGTTTTACTTATTAACTCATCTAAGCCTTACAAAATCCTACTTTTTTTCAGATGGAGGAATCGGAGGGCAGAGAGATTGAGTAACTGGCCCAGAGTCACACAGCATTGCTTGGATGTGAATCTAGGCAGTCTGATCCCAGAACCCCACTTCTCACCCACACTCCCCAATCTGTGAGTCTCCACAGCCTTCCTGACTGCTTTAGACTGTTACTTGTCCTTCCTCTGTGCTCCCTCACCTATTCCTGTACCAATCCCTCTCAAAACATATTGACATGTGCTAATTATCTACACACACACACACACTCACCCCATTTTTTTCCCCATAAAAATGGAGCTTTTTGAGAGTAGCAACTAAGTTGTTACAAATAGGTGCTCAGTAGGTGTTAAATGAATGAATGAACATTGCAAGCAAGATTCCAGAACTGACTGTGGATAAGGAGATGATTCTCTGTGTGAAACTAGCTTAGGAAGAGTTGTTGCTAGAAGCTAAGGTCTCTTATTTTCTACCCAGCCAGACCTTGGGCAATTTCTCAGCGATAGCGATACTTTCCATTTTTGGACACCAGGGAGCGCTACTAATAACGCAACGCAAACTAGGGGATTCCTAAACTTTTCTGAGCAGATTTTGGACTCTCAATTATTATTTCTAGCAAAGTCTCCCTCATTCTCCGAATGAAAGCTGTTGGTAACCAGAAACCCTGTGGTGTGAAGAAAGGATAGTTAGGCTGCTGTACAGAACACACATCATTAATTTATTCACTTAGCAAAACGTTTATTGAGTACCAGCTACGTAATGGGCAACCTAGACTGTGAAAATACAAAGATGAATAAAATGCAACCCTTGATGAGCTCAGAGGCTAATGTAGAAGATACATACTTATTAAATAATCATAATTCAGCTGCGCATGGTGGCATGTGCCTGTAGTCGCAGCTACTCGGGAGACTGAGGTGGGAGGATCGCTTGAGCCCGGGAGTTCAAAGTTGCAGTGAACTATAGTTGCACCACTGCACTTTAGCCTGGGCAACAGAGTGAGAACCTGTCTCTAAAAATAAATAAATAAATAAAAATAATATTCCTATTCAAAAAATAAAACTCACTTGAGCCCAGGAGGTTAAGGCTGCAGTAAGCCATGATCGTACCACTGCACTCCAGCCTGGGTAACAAAGACCCTATCTAAAAAAAAAAAAAAAAAAAAAAAAAAATCATAACCCAGTTACATAAGTTTACTCTAAGGTATAGAGGAAGACTGAAGAGACAGGGCAAGTCAGGCAAGGTGCTAAAGCGGGGTGGAGCTTTTGAGTTTTTCTAAAAATCATAACCTTTGATTTATGATAAGGTATCATCATTGGTCAGGGCATGGATGCTTTTATTTAACTTGAGCTGAGACTTGAAGGATGGGGAAGGAATCCCAAAGAAGAAAGCAAGCTTGGCTCTCACCTGCCACTTTATCTCCTCAGCCTCAGTTTCTTTATTTTATTTTTTATTTTTATTTATTTATTTATTTATTTATTTATTTTTGAGACGGAGTCTCGCTCTGTAGCCCAGGCTGGAGTGCAGTGGCCGGATCTCAGCTCACTGCAAGCTCCGCCTCCCGGGTTCACGCCATTCTCCGGCCTCAGCCTCCCGAGTAGCTGGGACTACAGGCGCCCGCCACCTCGCCCGGCTATTTTTTGTATTTCTTAGTAGAGACGGGGTTTCACCGTGTTAGCCAGGATGGTCTCGATCTCCTGACCTCGTGATCCGCCCATCTCGGCCTCCCAAAGTGCTGGGATTACAGGCTTGAGCCACCGCGCCCGGCCTTATTTATTTATTTTTGAGACGGAGTCTCACTCTGTCGCCCAGGCTGGAGTGCAGTGGCCGGATCTCAGCTCACTGCAAGCTCCGCCTCCCGGGTTCACGCCATTCTCCTGCCTCAGCCTCCGGAGTAGCTGGGACTACAGGCGCCCGCCACCTCGCCCCGCTAGATTTTTTTGTATTTTTTAGTAGAGACGGGGTTTCACCGTGTTAGCCAGGATGGTCTCGATCTCCTGACCTCGTGATCCACCGTCTCGGCCTCCCAAAGTGCTGGGATTACAGGCTTGAGCCACCGCGCCCGGCCCAGTTTCTTAATCTATAAAATGAGTAAAGTAGTCCCCTCTTATCCATGGAGAATATATTCCAAGACCTCCAGTGGATGCGTGAAACTGCAGATAGTATCAAACTCTATATATATTGTTTTCCTATACACATACCTATGATAAAGCTTAATTTATAAATTGCACACAGTAAGAGATGAACAAAAATAGTTAATAATAAAATAGATCAATTGTGGTCTCTCTCTTTCCTGCCTCTCTCTGTCAAAATATCTTATTGTACTATACTCACTTTTTTTTTTTTTTTGAGGTGGAGTCTCGCTCTGTCACCCAGGCTGGAATGCAGTGGTGCAATCTTGGCTCTCTGCAACCTCTGCCTCCTGGGCTCAAGCGATTCTCCTGCCTCAGCCTCCTGAGTAGCTGCAATTACAGGCGCGTGCCACCGCACCCTGCTGATTTTTATATTTTTAGTAGAGACCGGGTTTCACCATGTTGGCCAGGCTGGTCTTGAACTCCTGACCTCAGGTGATCCACCCACCTTGGTCTCCCAAAGTGCTGGGATTACAGGCTTCAGCCACTGCACCCGACCCCATACTCACTTACTTTTGGACAGAAGTTGACCTCAGGTCAACCTGGGGACCACCGTGTAGCCCCTGTTTTATCTAGCAGAGCTTCTTTGAGGAAGAGATGAGATAATACATGTGAAAACTCTTGCAAATAGTGGAATAGAGGCATAAGAATTAGTTAATCCAATTTGATTTAGCCAACAACTTCAGAACATCTAAGCAAGGCCCTAAGATTAATGCAAGGGAGATATACTGCATAGGTATAAAAAGAGAGATGGGAGAAAGCTCTCTGTTTCCTCCTAAGGCTTACAATATGGTGAGGGGTCCTTTTTTCTTTCTTTCTTTCTTTCTTTTTTCTACAGATTCTTGCTCTATTACCCAGGCTGGAGTGCAGTGGCAATCATAGCTCACTGCAGCCTTGACCTCCTGGGCTCAAGCCATCCTCCTGGCTCAGCCTCCTGAGTAGCAGGGACTACAGGGACACACCACCATGCCAAGTTAATGTTTGTATTTTTTTTGTAGAGACAGAGTCTCACTATGTTGC
Organism: Theropithecus gelada; assembly: GCF_003255815.1. Classification (NCBI taxonomy): domain Eukaryota; kingdom Metazoa; phylum Chordata; class Mammalia; order Primates; family Cercopithecidae; genus Theropithecus; species Theropithecus gelada. The sequence goes on along the minus strand of NC_037682.1, from coordinate 63,498,489 downwards.
CTAGGCTGGTCTCAAACTCCTGGGCTATAGTGATCCTCCCATCTCAGCCTCCCAAAGTGTTAGGATTTTAGGTGCAAGCCCTAGTACATACCTGGGTTCTTGCAAGGGTCACATTTTTAGAAGGATGAAGCATAGGGGCTATAGAGATGAGGGTCACAGTTTCTGATCCAGGAAGATCCATCAGGTTTCAGAATCTTTTTATTTTGTAGAATATTAAGGCTGTACAGGGTCAATAATCTGGTAGCTGACCAATTTATAGTTGGAGAGACTGAAATTCAGAGGGGAACTGACTTTTCTAGTGTCACATCGTGATCTTGGAGGCAGAGAAGACACCAGAATGTTCTTCCTGTTGCCTAGGCTGTGGCTTTGGCTCCCAGGTACCATTTATTTGTTATTTTGTTTTAGTTTTGAGATGGAGTCTCACTCTGTCACCAACGCTGGAGTCCAGTGGCGTGATCTCGGCTGTCTGCCTCCCAGGTTCAGGTGATTCTCCTGCCTCAGCCTGCTGAGTAACTGGGGTTACAGGCGCCCGCCACCATGCCCAGCTAATTTTTGTATTTTTAGTAGAGATGGGATTTCATCATGTTGGCCAGGCTGTTTTCAAATCACTGACTTCAAGTGATCTGCTGGCCTTGGCCTCCCAAAGTGCTTGGATTACAGGTGTGAGCTATGGTGCCCAGTTATTTATTTTTATTTTTAATTGTGGTTAAAAAATATATAACATACATTTTACCATCTTAATTTTTTTTTTTTTTTTTTTTTTTTTTGAGACAGAGTCTTGCTCTGTTGCCCAGGCAGGAGGGCAGTGGTATGATCTTAGCTCACTGCAAGCTCCACCTGCTGGGTTCACACCATTCTCCTGCCTCAGCCTCCCGAGTAGCTGGGACGACAGGCGCCCACCACCACGCCTGGCTAATTTTTTGTGTTTTTAGTAGAGATGGGGTTTCACCGTGTTAGCCAGGATGGTCTCGATCTCCTGACCTTGTGATCCGCCCACATTGGCCTCCCAAAGTGCTGGGGTTACAGGCGTGAGCCACTGCGCCCAGCCTCATCTTAATCATTTTTAAGTGTACAATTTAGTCATGTTAAGTACATTTACATTATTGTGCAGCCAATCTCCAAAACTTTTTTCAACTTGTAAAACTGAAACTATTTCCAGCTCTCCCCTCTCCCCAGTCTCTGGCAACCACTACTCTACTTTCTGTCTCTATGAATTTGGCTGTTTTAGGTACATTCATATAAATGAAATAACAGTATTTATCCTTTGTGACTGGCTTATTTCACTTAGCTGGCTATCCTCAAGGTTCATCCATGTTGGAGCATTGTCAGGATTTCCTTCTTTCTTAAGGCGGTGTAGTATTTCATTGTACCTATGCACCATATTTTGTTTATCCATTCATCCATCCATGAACACCTGGGTTGCTTTCACCTTGTGGCTGTTGTGACTAATGCTGTTATGAACATGGGTGTATAATTTTCTTTAAGACCCTGCTTTAATTTTTTGGGTGTACACCCAGAATTGAAATTGGTGCATCACAGTAACTATTTTTAGTTCTTAGACACCATTTTAGCATCACAGGAAATTCGACAGGCTCCACGAGGTTTAAGATCTTGGTGTAAATTGGTAACAGACCATGGCTTCCTGCCTGCAAGACCTGTTTGTTGTACCAAATAGATAAGCACCCATAACCCCGAAGAAATCATGTGGTGGTGAAAAGAAATGCTGTAGTCGAGTTTGAAGGAAATTGTGTTAAACATGCTTTACTTGGCTCATTTCTTTCATGTTCTCTTAGGCAAATGAGTGCATAGGCAGGAGAGCTGGCTTAGGTAGAAATGATGAACTGTCAGTCTGAGTGATTAATGTGGGCTACAGACATGTTTTCTGTGGCCTATATAAGGTTTTATTCTTTTACATGCATTGCTAATATTTTTTTAAAAAGGATATGTCATATCAAAGTCCAGATTTCCATCTTCTCTCTCTCTCTCTTTTTTTTCTAAATTGAGACAGGGTCTTGCTCGTTGCCCAGGCTGGAGTGCAGTGGTGTGATCATGGCTCACTCCAGCCTTGAGATCCTGGATTTAAGCGATCATCCCACCTCAGCTTCCTCAGTAGCTGGGACCACAGATGCCAGATACCACTCATGGCTAATTAAAAAACTTTTTTTTTGTAGAGATGGGGGTCCCACTATGTTTCCCAGGCTGGTCGTGAACTCATGGGCTCAAGTAATCCTCCCACTTTGGCCTCCCAGAGTGCTGGAATTAGAGGTATCAGTCACTGCATCCAGCCCATCTTCTCTTAATGACATTCTAGCAATACTAGGCTCACCTTTCTGCCTGCTCTCCATAATCCCCACCATTCCCTATTACTCCTATCAACGTTTCTTTTCTTTTCTTTTCTCTTCTTTTCTTTTTTTTTTTTTTTGAGATGGAGTCTATACTGTCCCTCAGACTGGAGTGCAGTGGCGCGATCTCGACTCACTGCAAGCTCTGCCTCCCGGGTTCATGCCATTCTCCTGCCTCAGCCTCCCGTATGGCTGGGACTACAGGCGACCGCCACCACGCCCGGCTAATTTTTTTGTATTTTTAGTAGAGACGGGGTTTCACCGTGTTAGCCAGGATGGTTTTGATCTCCTGACCTCGTGATCCACCCGCCTCAGCCTCCCAAAGTGCTGGGATTACAGGTGTGAGCCACCACACCCGGCCTCCTACCTACTTTTCTTAATTGTATTACCTACCTGCCCACTTTGCCATTTGAATTTAAGACCCCTGGCTCAGGGAATAGGTCTAGGAGAACCTAGGTCAGGGTTCAACTGTTCTGGTCAATTTTCCAATATTCCGGTATTGAGTGTTAGTTTTTAGTATCTGAGTGTTCAAGTGAATTAACTCATGTCATCCAGCTTTTACAGAGCACTTACTTTGTTCAGGGTCTATGGCTGGGTCCTAGTGTAGCAGAGATGAATGAGGCACAGCCTCTGACCTGAAGAGTGGCAATCACTACCTATTGGGGGAGGGGCAGACAGGTGTATGGTCCAATTTTGGCCACAGACTGATTTTGAAGGGGTGGGCAGAGTAAAAGTTTCTAAGGAGACACATTGAGCTGTATCTGTAAGAATGAGAGAACAGCTACATGAGGAACTTTGGAGCAGGGGAGAGTGTTTCAGGCAGAAGCAACAGCAGATACAAAGGCCGTGAGGTGGCTGAGTTTGACGTGTTTAGGAACTTAATGAAGTCTAGTGTGACAGGAGCTTAATAGAGCCGGGGGAGTGGTAGTAGGTGACGTTAGCTACGTATTTTTATATCAACGGCCTAACCCTTAAGCCAGGCAGCTGTTGGGCAAATCCATGTTCCCAGTCTTCAAAGGGCTTGCTCAGAACAGGTAGCTGGTTTAGCACTGTCAGTTAGAGGAGGGACTGGGCCTAATCCCTTCCCCTGCTTCTGGTGCCAAGGACAGGGTAGGGCACAGAGGTTTCAGTCAAGATCTGCTGACAGCACGCTTGAGAAAACAGGAAGTGCAGGCTTTGTTGAAGGAGGCTCAGGCGTGGCTCTTTCTTCTTTGGCGCACTCACTCTCAAGTCGCTGACACCTCTTCCACCAGAGAGGTAGCTGGGAAAATGAGATGCAGGGAGGAATCATTTATGGGCCCCACCGAAAAACCTTAAAGGGCTGGGAGCTTGAGGGGCAGGTAGGAAAACGGGCTGTGAGAGCTAAGGGAAGGCATCACACTTAGCTTGGAGGGGAGGGGAGGTGGGGTCAGGAAGGCAGATGGCACCCTTTAGCCCAGACTCAAGGAATGTGTAGGAGAATTTTAGCTAGAGTGGTTTGGACATTTCATTTTGCTTTCTGGCATCATCATTTCCTCTGAAAACACTCGCAGGCCCCAGTGGCCCTAGTGGGCCTCCCCCGGGGCGGGTCTTAGCTTTACTCCCCAACCCTCTGCAAAAGAGCAGGCCCTCCCAGGATCGCAAGTCCTGTCTGCAGTTCGCCGATGTTTCCACCAGGGGCCGCTGCGCACGGGCGACGAAGCGCGCGGGTTCCTGAGCCGCAGAGAGGCGGAAGTCGATTGGTTGTCAGGCGAGGCGGGAGGGCGGAGCCTGGGAACTGGCAGGGAGTTGGGGGCTGGGAGCTCGCCCCCTGGCCGAGCCGGGCTGGGCTGTTGTCGCCTCAGGCGGCTCCTGGGAGGCTAACGTTGTGTCCTGGGCCTCTGTTTAGACCGCCTCTACAACTGAGGCGAGTGGAGCAGCACCACGGCCCGGAGATCGGGGCAGGGCAGGTGTTGTCGCCGCCGCCGCAGGCCTGAGTTACCTGAGTAACTGCGGGTCAGGGACTCGCCTGCGGGCCGGCAGTTGGCGCTGGAGACTCTGGAGGGGGAAAGGGAAGCTGGGACTTGATCCCTTGCGCGGGAGGGGCGTCCTGGCAAAGACTAGCAAGGGCTGGGGGTCCGGGAGAGCCCGCTGGGGGCTGGGGGCTCCGGGGAGCCGTCTTCACCGGTTATTCCGGGATCCAGCCGGGCGCTGGGGCGGGCCCGGGCTTCGCTGGGGGCCGGGCGGCGCGGGGCGGGCCGGCGGGAGAGCACGCCCCCGCTCGCCCCGGGCCCGCCCCGCGCCGCCCGCCCGCCTGGGAGCAGCTGTCCTGGGCCTGGCCGGTGTGCGTCCGCCTGCTGGACCTGGGCACCGCCAGCCGCCTGGGCACGGGACTGGACGGGGGCGCTGACCTCGGCCTAGGAGGCCCAGGATCCTGGAGACGCCCGCGCCCTCAGGACCCTGCGGGTCGCACGCCCTCCCCAGCTTCTGCTGCTAGCCGCTCTTCGGCAGGGCGAGGTCAGGTGCCCCCTTCTTGCCTCTTTTCTCTGCTCTTCCTCCCCCACTCCTGTGCCCGCGGGGACTCCTGCCGCCCCCTCCCGCAGGGGTGTAGTAAGCTGCGGAGCTGACAGCAGCCCCGCAGCCACTCTGCCCAAAGTCTCCGGAAGCCGCACGAGCTCAGGCCGCCGCAGCCCCGGCGGACCCACTATTGGACCTGAGGAGCCAGCCCTCCTCCCGCACTCAAACTTGGAGCACTTGACCTTTGGCTGTTGGAGGGGGCAGGCCTGCGGGTGGCTGGACAGCTGCGGAGCCGCGAGGGCGTCTTGCCTGGAGACCGTCGGCTGCACTCGCGGGCTCCTGGCTTTGCCTTTGGGATCCCGAGGTGTCCACATCAGACGCATGTTGACTGAGATCTAGAGTCATGGATGTATGCGTCCGTCTTGCCCTGTGGCTCCTCTGGGGACTCCTCCTGCACCAGGGTCAGAGCCTCAGCCATATTCACAGTGAGAAGGCGACAGGAACCAGCTCGGGGGCCAACTCTGAGGAGTCCACTGCAGCAGGTAAGGCCTTGCTGTGGGCTGGACTGGGCTGTAGGCTTTGGCTCAGAACTGAGTGGCCCGAAGTGGGCAAGTTGAAATCTAGGTTTGTACATGTGAGGTTCATGAAGGATCCACACATGGCACTGCCTGTTCCAGGTAGTCCAAGAAGTTCTTTCTGGTCAGTAGTCATGGCAAATGTCTCTATCTTTCCTGAACAACTTTCCTCATCACCCCCTCAGGATTTTTTTTTTTCCTTGACAGTAATAAGAAGCCTTTGGGGCAACTTGACCTTTTAGATCAGCAAGGAAAGACCCCATCTTAGGCCTACTTGTCTGGAAGAATGGCCTGGTGAGATGATAAGTTCATTGCTCCTAGTCAGTTTTAGTACTGAGCAGCATGGGGGAAGTTGGGGCCACTTATGTTGGAAAGGGAAAGTTAAGGCTGCGCCAACTCTGTTGCCTGAAAGCCTGGTGTTCAGGTGTACCTATTCCAACAACTGTGGGAACCCTAGTCCCACCCTTCCCTTAGGTAGTCTTGTCTCTTTGCTGTGTGCATTTGAAATATCCAGACAGTTCCTTAGATGGAATCCTATTTACCACTAGGGTGTTAAATGGCCTTTTCTTGACATAGACATGATATAATTCCTGGGACCACTTGTTGCTTATTCTGTTTCTTCTGACTGATGAGGGTGGGAATTCCAGCTACAGTTCCCCTCGCCTTCACCGCGCCCCCTCCCCCAAGTCTGCTTGCTAGGGAAACCATGCTACTTTTGATCTGTCGTGGTTTTTCCTATGCAGTTGTGAAGGCTTATCAGGCAGCAGGAACCCTGGTATACTTTTGCAGTAGAAAGGAACACTTTTATGTTTTGTTTTGTTTTTTTTTTGAGACAGGGTCTTGATCTGTCGTTCAAGCTGGAATGCAGTAGTGTGATCACAGCTCACTACAGTCTCAAACTCCTGGGTTCAGGTCATCCTCCTGTGTCAGCCTCCCAGTAGCTGGGACTAAACACAAGAGCCACTGGGCCTGGCTAACTTTTTTTTTCTTTCTATTTTTAATTTTTTGTACAGACAGGGTCTGTCTGTGTTGTGCAGGGATCCCTCCCAAAGTGCTGGGATTACAGATGTGAGCCACTGTACCCATCAAGGAACTCTGTTAAAATCCAGTCATTTTACATAAGGCTTAGAAGATCAGTTCTCTTTTCTCATTTCTCTCACCGTTTGGCTGTGATCTGCCCAAAGCTGTGACCTGCAGAGTTGGGGAGAGTTTATAGATGAGTTGTTTCTGAGCATAAGCAAGTTCAAATGAGGGGATGTCTCAGTGGGCACCTGCTGATACAAGTAAGAAAAGGAAATAATAGGTCATGGTGGCTGGGGAGTTTCATGGATGGATCCAGAAGCTGGCTTTGGTGGTAGACCCTTTATTGGGCAATACCTTTTTAAGTTCCAGATGTTCCAAGGGGGCTAGTTTCCAAATGAGGCCAGGGTTGCCCATATTGTAAGTAGGATACCTGGCTGTTGCTTTCTAGATAGGTTCTTCTTGACTATTAATCCTGTCTCTCCATAGAGAGTCTCCTTGACCCTTGACACCTGACTCAAAGCTTGGTTCTCTTTGGGCTATGAAGTTAAAGACTAGTGGGCAAATGTAGACTGAACTGTGAAGTAGACCTAATTATCATCTCTTGCTATCCCTGTGACATTCCTATTTATAACTGATAATATGTCTTTTTTCACTCCAAAATGTGAGTGCCTGACATAAAATGAATATTTTTTGGGGAGTGGCTGTTCTATATTTTAGACATAAACTAAAGGGATGAAATTTTGAATTTTAGACATTGGCTATTAGGAAGGTTGTTTTTGTTGTTGTTGTTGTTGTTGTTTTTGTTGTTTGTTTGTTTTGCTTGAAGTAAAAGGCATTCTAGCCTTCCTCAGGACCACCCCATGACTTGAGTTTTTGGAGACAATTCTTCACACAGCATATATTTCAGAGGCCTGGCTATGCTGATTATACCACTTAGACCTATTCTTGCGCAGTTTAGAAACTGGTTTATGTTGTCACAATAATAGTGAATTCCAGGGAGGAAAGTCTCAGAGAGACCTTAGGTGCTGTGAATGTCTAAGGTTTGTGGAAACCTGGAGGTTCCAACACTATTGTTATGGTAGCTTTTCCCCTTGGGTCTGCCTGGGGTTTTGTCTCTGACTCAGAAAGGGACTTATTTTTGCAAAGAGGTGGTTCATATAGACTGGGATCTTCAAAAGAGTTTGGAGAGAAACTTTCTATGCAACTAGGAACTCTTGCATCCTTTCCAGCCTCTCTGTATCCTCAGAACACAGGAGGAGGTTTACTTGCTCTTAAAACTACTACTATTAAAAATCAGATTCAGCATACCCAGTCAATTTGTGTGTTTTCTACAGTTTGTATTTTACAATTACGCAGCTGTTTTTCCAACAGTCTCACAATAGCCCTGTTACAATGCAGGGCAGGTGGTATTGTTCCCACTTTTATGAGTGAAGAAACCTGGTCCTGTGCTTGGTCTTTCTTATAGGCAGATCTTCTGATGCTTAAGTCTTGGATTTCTTCCATCTTCTCAGGTCCTGCCCTGTTAAAGGAGTGGTAGGCAGGGCCAGAGAATGTTGCTTTCCTTCTGACAATTAGGCAGGCCCTAGTGACTCTGTAGCTGAGAGCCAAGAAAAGAGCTGCACTTTTTTCTGCTCTGGAGAGTGTTTTGCAGGGGCCCAGATAATTTGATTTTTTATCTTTTGGATGTATATACCCATCTGTCTCTTTTTAGTTAGTTAAAATATTTGATTCTAAGAATGATTTAGTTAAAATGCTTATGGCTTTAGCATGCATACAATAAACACTACGAAAGCCTGATCCTGGAGTGAAGGCAGGTGCTCTGCAAGGAGGATCTCTCACTGGGCCGTGGAGAGGCCATTCCTGTCACCTTCTCGCTCCTTAATACCTGTACACCCAGCCATGCTAAGTCACTCTCTCAGTAAAGATCTCTGCCTGCCTGTGCAACTCTGGGGCTTGCGTTTCTGAAGCTGGCCTAATACAGATGCTTGGAACCACCCTTAGACTCTAGAAAACGATAATGGTTTCTGTAGAATGTGCATGAGGGACCTCAGGTGGAGTCTGGAGTTGTGGCTGCCAGTGTTGGAGGTATCGAGGGCCTCTAATCAGGAACTGTGGTTTGGTTCAGTGTAGCTAGGACAGGACTTTGGAGGATAGGCATCTAGGCAGTGTGCAGAGTGCAGGCTGGCTTCTCAATCAACCTCTGATGGAGTGGCAGGCCAGAACCCTGCCTCCTATCCCCAGCTAGTTGCTGCTGCCTCCAAGGCTATAAATGGCCTGGCCATCTTGGTAGCTATGCTAATTTTAGCTGAGGTTGGCTCCCGGAACTGGGCTAGGGCCAAGAGCAGGTAGGTGGGGCTTGGCTGAAGCTAATACTGGGGCCTGGGGAGAGGGACACACTAAGCCTGGGGTAGCCAGGATATAATCTGCTCCCAGGCCTCAGTTTTGACAATCACCCTTAGCTAGGTTAATTGATTCAGCAAACATTGAACAATGCCAGCTAATATGGTATTTATTAAACAAGTATTAATATTTGAGTGCCTTCTCTGGGCCAGGTAATATGTTCCTGTGGGGATTTAAGGATGAACAAAACAGACATGTTCCTTCCTTCATGGAAGTTACAGTCTTGTTGATGAGACAGATAATAAACACATAAATAAATATATTATCTTGTGGAAAGTGGCATGGAAGAAAACATAAAACAGGATGCTATCATGGAGAATGAGAGGGGAACAGAGATTTAGTTAAAGCCTGAACCTAATTGTAGGACAGATTAATACAATAACATCAATGATAATAATAGCACCTAACTTTTTTAGAGCTTGCTACATGTCAGGCACTATTTAAACATTTTGTTTTTTTTTTTTTTTTTGAGACGGAGTCTCACTGTGTCTCCCAGGCTGGAGTGCAGTGGCGCGATCTCGGCTCACTGCAAGCTCCGCCCCCCGGGTTCACGCCATTCTCCCGCCTCAGCCTCCCGAGTAGCTGGGACTACAGGCGTCCGCTACCGCGCCCGGCTAGGTTTTTGTATTTTTAGTAGAGACGGGGTTTCACCGTGTTCGCCAGGATGGTCTCGATCTCCTGACCTTGTGATCCACCCGCCTCGGCCTCCCAAAGTGCTGGGATTACAGGCTTGAGCCACCGCGCCCGGCCAAACATTTTGTTTTATTAAATTCTTATTACCATCCTATGTTATGTTATCCCCATTTTATAGGTGAGAAAATTAAATCATAGAGAGGTTAAATAACTTGCCCATGTTTACACAAATAATAAGGAAGCCAGAATTTGAATCCAGGCAGTCTGATTCTTCTCTCTACCTCTACTTTAGCCACTCTCAAAACTTTCTGATAAATACTGCAATAGAGGTTTTGTATATACATGCAGAAAGCTGTGGGAAGCCCAGAGGAGTAAGTGACTAACCCTGCCTGGGAGAGCTGGGGGAGGCTTTACAGTTTCTTTGTAATTTTTCTCAGATCTTGAGATGAAAAGCAGCTGCCTAATTCAAAGGTTAAGAGATAGAAACATCAGTTAGTTCACCCCACCTATTTTTACATATGAGGAAACTGGCATCCAGATAGGCATTAGAGGTTTCATGGTGGGTTATTAGTAGAACTAGACTAGGAAATTTGAGTCAGGGACCTTAACTTAATCAGTTTTTCAATTTATAAGTCAAAATAATGGGTGCTCACTGCTTGCTTTTCACTATGGAAGGAACTTAGGGCTACTGAAGAAGTCAACGTTTTGTAAGGCCACATATATTTAGGGAATATTAAATACAACATAGTGTACAGGCTTAATGATGTGCAAAATCAGGCAGTATAGACATTGTAGGCTAAGGGTTAAAAGAGATCTGTGTGGGCTGGGCTAGACTAAGGTGGCTGCAGAGGGCTTCCTGGAAAGGAGGGGTTGGGTGGAGGCAGAAGAGAACAGGAGAGAGTAGTCTGACTTGGGGAGGTTGGAGGAAAGGGGGCATTGTAAATATCTGGTTTCACTGTTTGGTAGCTGGATGATAATTAGGCAGAGTTGCTTCATTGTTGGCCAGCCACCTCACATGAGCGCCCATAGGTAGGAAGATTGCAGTCATGTGTGATCTAGTAGTGGTTCTATTTTTTTTTTTTGAGACGGAATCTCGCTCTGTTGCCCAGGCTGGAGTGCAGTGGCGCGATCTCTGCTCACTGCAAGCTCTGCCTCCCGGGTTCATGCCATTCTCCTGCCTCAGCCTCCCGAGTAGCTGGGACTACAGGCGCCCGCCACCATGCCCGGCTAATTATTTTGTATTTTTAGTAGAGATGGGGTTTCACCTTGTTAGCCACGATGGTCTTGATCTCCTGAACTCGTGATCTCCCATCTCGGCCTCCCAAAGTGCTGGGATTATAGGCATGAGCCACCGCGCCTGGCCTCTATTTTTTTACTGTAATTTAGAAGTAATGATGAGTGTAAATAATACTTTGAGATATCTGTAGCAATGTAATGTGATATGAAAACATCTGTTGATTTCTATTGATGACAAAATCACAGGTATTGCTAATATTATTGTGGTTGGTTGCTCCATATGTAATTGAAGGAAATGCTAACTTTCAGTAAGAGAATATTGAAAACAAAGATGTAATTTCTTTCCCATCCAAATTCACAGGCCTCCTGAATTCTATCTACGGGCCCCTTAGGGATATGGGACCTTCGTGTTAAGAACAGCTCTTTGGCAAGGAAGTGATGAGATCTTGTTGAGGGGAGTAGTTTCCTAGGTCTCTACAGGACTTGGGTTTCAGCCCCGAGGGGCCCCTCTGGTTTCCTGCTGGGTAGCCTTTGATATACATTGCTGAGTGGCTTCGTGGGCATGCTGTGGTACACTTCCCTTTGTGGGAAATGATTCTTTAGGAAACTCAGCAGGTCTGGTTGCTGTCAGGCTTTTAGGGAGAAACAAAGAGACCAAACTGGGCCTCCAGAGCTTTGTTGTTGCTGTTGTTGTTACAGTTGATTAAAAAAATCATGAAATACTAAGATATACAACAAAGTATAAATAATAATACATTGAATACTTTCAAATGACTTTGAAAAAAATTGTGGTCTAAAAGCAGGAAATCATCCCAAGACCTTGTCTTATCCTAAATTCCCCCTAAAAAGTAAGACCTGGGATAGGGCCTTGCAGAGAGTTTATTTTGGAGAAGTGACTTCAAGAAATGAGGGATGGGAATTGTGAAGAATGAAACAGGGAATGGACAGGTGCACTATGGAGCTAACACCACTGTGAGCATCTGAGGCTCAGTGCCACTTAGAGACCCTCTGAGAAGCCTTATAGAAAGCTGCTGCCTAATTCAAAGGTTAAGAGATAGAAACATTGCATTCTACAGGTGATAGAGGAGGGGAGTATTTATCTACCACCTCACCTTCACTGGCCAAGGGTTATCCCAGGAGGTGCTACCTCTTCTGTACTCCGGAGTTGCATATGCATCCGAATGACTGAGCAGGTTCCTTTAAGTACTGCATATTGGCCACCACACCCAGCTAATTTTTTGTATTTTTAGTAGAGACAGGGTTTCACTGTGTTAGCCAGGATGGTCTCGATCTCCTGACCTCCTAATCTGTGTGCCTTGGCCTCCCAAAGTGTTAGGATTACAGATGTTAGCCACTGTGCCCAGCCAAGTAGTCCCCTTTTATCTGTGGTTTCAGTTACTTGAGGTCAACTGAGGTCTGGGGGTAAAAAAAGTATATATACATGTATAAGATACATGCTGTTGTCTCGACCTTCCTGGGCTCAGGTGATCCTCCCACCTCAGCCTCCCAAGTAGCTGGGACTGCAGGCATGTGCCACCCTGCCCAGCTAATTTTTCTATTTTTTGAAAAGATGAGGTTTCTCCATGTTGCCCAGGTTGGTCTTGAACTGTTGGACTTAAGGGATCTTCCCAGCTTGGATTCCCAAAGTGCTGGGATTACAGGTATTAGCCACTGTGCCCAGCCAAATCTGAAAATATTAAGTGGAAAATTCCAGAAATAATTCATAAGTTTTAAATTGCACACCATTCTGAGTAGCATGATGAAATCTCATGCTGTCCTGCTCCATCCTGCCCAGGACGTGAATCAACCCTTTGTCCAGCATATTCATGTACCATAAGCTACCTGTGCTTTAGTCACTTAGTAGCCATCTTAGGGATCAGATCAACTGTCTTGGTGTCGCAGTGCTTATGTTCAAGTAATCCTTATTTTACTTAATCATGGCCCCAAAGTGCAAGAGTGATTGCTGACATATTGTTATAATTATTCTACTTTATTATTAGTTATTGTTGTTCATATCTTACTGATTTATAAGTTAAACTTTATCATAGGTATGTATGTGTAGGAAAACATAGTAGGTATAGGTTTGGTGCTATCCACTGGGGGTCTTAGCATGTATCCCCTGAGAATAAAGGAGGACTACTGTAGTTTCACTGTCTTACTTTAGCTATACCCAGACAACATGCATAACTCTGGTGCGGCAAACCAGGCTTTTATTCAAGGCTTACTGTAGGCCAAGTGGGGAGACTGTTAATAAAGTCTGGGTGCTAATATTTGACCTTAGCTCCAGCTGTACTCTCTTATTGAGTATATCCACCCTCCCTAACTTCACCTGCAGTCTTGAAATGGCTGAGCAAAAGGGCCTCGTCCACTGCATTGGTTACTTATTGGGGTATAACAAATTATGCAAAACAGAGAGGGTTAAAATAATAAACATTTATTATCTCATAGATTCTGTGCATCGAGAGTCTGTATATTGCTTAACTGGGTGCCTCTGGCTCAGAGTCTCTCGTGAGATTGCAGTCAAGCTGTTGGCTGGGGCTGAAGACTCTGTTTGGGGGAGAGTATTTGCTTTTAAGCTAATTTACATGGTTGTTGGCAGGCCTTGGTCCCTTGCCATATGGGTCTCTACAGTGGGCTATACTGGACATGATGATTGGTTTCCCCTAGAACAAGTGGTCCAAGAGAGTGAAAGAGAGAGTGCCTAAGATGGACACCTCCATCTTTTTATCATCTAATCTTGGAATTGATAGGCCATCACTTCTTCTATATTCTGTTCATTAGTAAGTCCAGCCCATCCTCAAGGTGAGGGAATTACATAAGGGCATGAATACTAGGAGGGCAAGGACCACTAGGGGTCATCTTAAAGGATGCCTCTGACATTGCCCCAGGGCCATGCTCTGGGGAACAATCACTTCTAGGTGCTGCGGCCTTTTAGTTTTTCTTTGACTTCCTTTGCTTATGACCTAGAGTCTTGTTGAGTCTTTTTATACTCCCTTTTATATTGTGTCTCTTGGTTCATGCATTACTTCATTGCTTTGATATGACGTATCCTTTTTTCCTTCTCCCTGGACTCCTGGGCTCCAATGTGAAACTAGCTTTTTATCCTAGACTGTAGTCCTGCCTCCCAACCTTTTTTGTTTGATACCTTTTATTTTGGAGCCCATTTTACAGCCACTGACTTTGGAGCCTTTACTACTCCAACTTGGCTTCTGAGAGTTAGATTTGTAGATGGCATTGCATTGGGACTCACAATGACAGACGAAAAACTTTATTCTGACTTTTTAGGCCATTGGTGTTAGGTGCTAGGACTTAAATCCTAGTATGTGAAAGCTGGAAGGGGTTTTAGAGACCATCTCTCCCAAACTTCTTATTTACATATCAGAAGAACAAACTTCCCCAAGGTTTTGGTAAGCCAGGGCTAGAATATAATTTTCTCTGTTTCTCATTCATATGTTGTTCTTACTCTGCTGTGGAGCTGTCTACCCTAATGGAGCCTGTTTGGATTGTTAGGAGGTCTGGGACCTATACAGAGGAGAACCAGGAAGCAGTTCACAGTTTTATATTATGTTCATAGAAATTGGTCTGGGCAGAATTAGGGATATACAAAGTCAAATGTCAAGTGCTGTTTCTTTGCACCTATCCAGCTAGAGAGGTTTTTATATTAGGCACAGAAAAAGAAGCCCAGAAATATCTGTTTTATATGGTGCTTAATATATGCACCCTGTACCACTCTTTTGAGAATATCTGTTCAGAGCAATGAGGAATCTGTTTGCTGGGATGTATAGAATAGGCATCTGAAGGAGATGGGTCAGAGCCTTATGGTGTATGTCTCACCATTGAGCCGTTCAGCTGGCTCCATTATGGATTTGGGCCTCCACAGGCAGGGTAAATGTATTAAAAACTTTGTGGGGTTACTGTTGGCCACCTGGAAGGTGCCAATGGGAAGCTCTCTGGGCACTGAGAATTTGACAAGTTTACCTATGTTCACACAACTTGCTAGGGCAGGCGAGACTTGAAGAGGAATGGCTGTGGTCCTGTCATGTTTATCAGAATGGAGTAGATTTCTTTTGTGTGAGAAGTCATGCAAGAAAAATCCGGAAATGAGCCAATAGCACTTACACTTCTGTTTTCTGCTGGGGAGCATGGAATAGAGAAGGTGCAGGTTCTAAAATTTCTCTATGGGTGGTGGTTGCTTTCCTGACTCAAGAGTTCCAGCCCCAGACCACTTTGCTCACTCCATCTCCCTCTGCTCCCCTTGCTGCATTCTTGGCCAAGCCAGGCTTTTTTCTTTGTTCTGATCTGCAGAACAAACTTTTATTTGTACTGCTTCACTTTTGTTTTCACTTATGTCATTTAACTTTCCTTCAGAATGTCTTTACCTGTCCTTCTTTATTCCTACTTCCAGTCCTCTATTAAGTCTTTTCTGACACTAATACTAGCTGTGAGATACTGCTGACCTCTGAACAAACTCTGGTAGCACTTACTATCTACAGTGCTCTCTGTACACTTCATACCCTGCTTATGCCACTTACAACAAGAGGCAACTTGATATGTCTTTTTTTTATTTTTATTTTTTTTGAGACAGGTTCTCGCTCAGTCCCCCGGCTGGAGTGCAGTGGCGCAATCTTGGCTCACTGCAACCTTCGCCTCCCGGGTTCAAGTGATTCTCCTGTATCAGCCTCCTGAGTAGCTGGGATTACAGGCACGTGCCACCACACCCAGCTAATTTTTGTATTTTTAGTAGAGACAGGGTTTCACCATGTTGATCAGTCTGGTCTTGAACTCCTGACCTCGTAATCCGCCCGCCTCAGCCTCTCAAGATATGTCTTTTATAGTAAGCTAGTACCCAAGAGCACTGGGCATTAGTTTGAGTTCTTGCTGACAGTATGACCCAAGCTCTCAAACGACAGTTTCCTCACTTGAAAAATGGAGTTATCAGCACCATAAGAGAGGGTAAAGAAAGAAAGAAAAGTAAAAATAAATTAAAACTGTGTTTTATTTATTATTATTTTTTGCATATTTCCTTGTCTCTTAAGGGCAAGAGCCATGTCTGGTTTATTGGCTGTAGTACATATCCTCAGTACCTATGAGAGTGCTGGTCAGAGAGTATGTGCCTAATAGAAATTTGTTGAATAAATGAATGAATAACAATGAATTGATCTTTGGATTTAGTAGGTAGGGAGGGAGAGTACCAAGTACTTGACATCAGTTCTGTAAAACACTTAGACAAGCATGCCCTGGGATTGGGATAGAATTCACATGGTGGGTTTTCTGAGGAGTTCTGTAGGGATTATTTTTCTGCCTGACCTAGTACTTCATCCCTATTTACTAAGCACCTACTGAAGCTGTGCTCAGTGACAGTTATCCATCATACCGAGGGATGGTTTGGCTATTGACTTTAGTTGGCAGTTTTTGTTTGCCACAGCAATGACTACCCTGAGCAGGTGGCTGCAGTAGGAGTGGAGAAGAACTGTGCTTGAAGAGGACATGAGACTGGTAGGCAAGGCCTCTTTGGGTCTTCCTGCTCCCTGTCTTTGGTTCCATGGCCCACATGGGTTTACCTCAGGTCCAATTTGAGGCAGCTGAATGAACAGAATGAACTTTCAGTACTTTGCTGAGACTAGCTTGTGGAACGGAGGAGGAAACCTTTCATGGTTCCCACTCCTAGGCTTGTTGTGCAGCAGAGAGATAGGATAGTCCTGTGAAGATTGTTGGCTTTTTAAATGTTATCTCTGATGCTGAGAACTCCAGCCTGAGCAGGCATCGCATCAGCTTTCCTTCAAGACATTGGGGAGGGGCCTCTTGGGAGACGTGATGGAGAAGACAAAAGAATAAGAGCAACTGTGCTGCCAGCACGGCCCAGTGAGGGCTTATCTGACCCTTTCCTCTCTTGGCCATATACACAGAGCTCCTGGCTGCCTTATGTTGATCTCTGGCCTGGGTAATGACCAGAAATCTCACTGGCAGGCAGGCAGGCAGGCAAGCAGGCAGCCTTTCAAATCTCATGTGCCTCTAATTTTCTCATTGTGATTCAGTAGCTCTGCTCCTGTTGGGCCTCTCTGGGTTATCTCAGGCCTCTCAGGAAGCTCTCAGAACTCTCGTCACTACAGTGTATGTTCGAACAAATGTGTCTGTGCTTGCCAAGTTCCCAGAGCTGGCTTCTGAAATATAGCAGCCAGGGGAGATGGGTGGACTTCAGATGTAATACACACACAGGTTAGAAAGCAGTGTGTGTGTGTGTATTTGTTGCTGGGTGGTCAAATTTGTGGAGGTCTTGTTTCGAGAAACTTTTGCTGACAAGAGCAAAGGTCACTGGAACTCACACTTCATGTCTCGGAAGAGATAAATATGTAATTAAGACAACTGAAATCACTTCAATGGTAAGAATGATGATGACAGTGGCCGGGCATGGTGACTCATGCCTGTAATCCCAGCACTTTGGAGACTTAGTCAGGTCGATCATGAGGTCAAGAGATCGAGACCATCTTGGCTAACACGGTGTAACCCCATCTCCACTAAAAATACAAAAAAAAAGTTAGCCGGGTATAGTAGCGGGCACCTGTAGTCCCAGCTATTCGGGAGGCTGAGGCGGGAGAATGGCGTGAACCAGGGAGGTGGAGCTTGCAGTGAGCCAAGATCATGCCACTGCACTCCAGCCTGGATGATAGAGTGAGACTCTGTCTCAAAAAAAAAAGAAAAAAAAAAAAATGATGGTGATAGCTGCTATTTATTTAGCACCTTTGTAGGTGCTTTACATCTGCAAAACAACCCTTAAAGGTGGATATTGCTTTCATTTTACCAATGAAGAAACTGTAACTCTGAGAACTTAAGGTCATTTTCTGAAGGTGGCAGAGCCAGGATTTGAAATTAGCTTTATCTGATCCCGAGACCAAAATTGTTTTTATTTTTGTTTAATAACTTGGTGTGGGGTGGCCGGCGGGGGGAAGAAACAGCTATTTGAGTTTAGAATTTAGGTGGAGATAGGCATTTTGTTTAAAAATTCTACAATTTATAGGACTGTTAGGTGGTGTTAGTTTATTCTATCACCCAAGTGGCCTGGGAAACTAGGATTAGAGGTGGGGTGGGAGATGGAAAGAGAGACTGCATTTTACTTATAAATTCTGAATAGATAGTAGTTAGCTACAGGGTGGTGTATATTCAGTTTATATTTTCCAAAACTATCACCCTGGTTGAACTATTCTGAATTTAAGCCTTGGGGTAGGGGCTGTGTCTTTGTAGTTAGTGTTCTTATCTCTTTAGTCAACATTTAGCATGTTTATTATACGTTATAAGACAATCTCTGCCCAATAGAAGGACTCAATATAGTAGGAGAATTAAGATGTATGCTCACATTTTATATTATAATAAGAGCTTCTATTTATTGGGTACCTATTCTTCATTTTTTTTTTTTGTTTTAGACAGAGTCTTGCTCTGTTGCCCAGGCTAGAGCGCAGTGGCGTGATCTCGGCTCACTGTAAGCTCTGCCTCCCGGGTTCACGCCATTCTCCTGCCTCAGCCTCCCGAGTAGCTGGGACTACAGGCGCCAGCCACTGCACCCGGCTAATTTTTTTGTATTTTTAGTAGAGGTGGGGTTTCACCATGTTAGCTAGGATGGTCTCGATCTCTTGACCTCATGATCTGCCCGCCTCCACCTCCTGAAGTGTTAGGATTACAGGCGTGAGCCACTGCGCCCGGCCTGAGTACCTATTCTTTATCAGGACTGGGCTAGGTACTTTCACATGCATTATTTTAGTTAATCCTCACATCAGGTCTCTCACTAGCTTATTGTACAAGGCAATCTTGGTTCAGTGCCCTGTGATTGATACTGATAGTCTTGTTGGCAGTTGTGATCTTCTGTGCTGGGGGAGATCAGAGAAGCTTTGTAGAGGAGGTAGCAGCGTAGTGGGTCTTCAGATACTTCACGTAGAAATATAAGGGAATTTGAGGAAAGTATTCTAGTCATAGGAAATGTTATGAGTAAAGGTCTGGAGTGGGAAAAAGTAAAGAGTCTTTGTGGGGCAGTAGTTTAGATTGGCTGGAGAGTGGTAGCTCTTCAGGAGAGTACCATAAAAAGATCAAGGAAAGACCAAGGAGGGCCTAAATTGTCAGGCTACTTGATTCTTTAGGGAATAAATAGTCCTTGCAGGTTTTGACAAGGGGAGAGACATGACCTGAGTTCTGCTTTAGCAAGGTTAATCTCACAGAATATGCACAGTACATTGGTAAAGGTGAGATTGGAGGCAGTCAGCCTAGATAGGAGACTTTGCAACTGTTCATGAGCAGAAGAGATCAGGGTCTGCATTGTGGAGGTAAAATCAGTGGGACTCAGAGTTTAAATGTAGGAAGGGAAGGAAAGAAAGAAAAGAGTCAAAGATACACCAGTGTTTTGAGTGTGGGTCATGAAGAGACTGGTGGTGCCATTAACAGAAAATATATTGCAGTCAGAAGGAGGGTCAGTGCTAAGGGATGATGAGTGATGGAGTAGCTGACCTTATTTGAAGTGCTGGGCAAGGGGCTACACCCACAGGACTTCAGGAACCAAATAATTCTTCCTATGCTTATTTCACATTGCTACATTTTATAGATGAGTTTTCTGGGGTCCAAAGAAATGAAATGATTTGCCTAAAGTCATACAGTAACTCCATGGTGGAATCTAAGTCTGAGAACCCACATCTCTTTGCTTTTTAGCTATTAAACTTCCTAACAAAGCTGAGCCTTGACTCTAGGAAAATCAGACAGAGTCTTGGAGACAGACAAACCTGACTTCAATTCCAGATCTTGCCATTTTTCTGTTTGTGAGATCTCAACAAGATTGCTTTTCCTCTCTGAGCCTCATATTCCCTTTTGTCCACATTTGCAAAAAAGGGAATATTAATTTTTACCTCATGGAGGCATTGGAAGTAAAGATGCTTTCTGTAATACTCTTTTTCCTTTTTTTTGGTTTTGTTCTGAGATAGGGTCTCATTGTATCACCCACACTGGAGTGCAGTGGCACCATCACAGCCCACTGCAGCCTCCACCTCCCGGGCTCAGGTGATCCTCCCATCTAGGCCCAACAAGTAGCTGGTACTACAGGTGTGTACCACCATACCTGGCCAGTTTTTACATTTTTTGTAGAGATGGGGTGGTCTCACCATGTTGCCTAGGCTGATCTGGAACTCCTGAGCTCAAGCATTCCACCCACCTCAGCCTCCCAAAGTGCTGGGATTATAGGCATGAGCCACCGCGCCTGGCTACATCTCTGGTTTTCTAGTGGGTTATGGAGTGGCTGACAGAACACTGAGTGACCATATCCTATCAGGTACTCTTTTTTTTTTTTTTTTGAGATGGAGTCTTGCTCTGTTGCCAGGCTGGAGTGCAGTGGTGCGATCTCGGCTCACTGCAACCTCTGCCTCCTGGGTTCAAATGATTCTCCTGCCTCAGCCTCCCAAGTAGCTGGGATTACAGGTGCCTGCCACCACGCCTGACTAATTTTTGTATTTTTAGTAGAGACGGGGTTTCACCATGTTGGCTAGGATGGTATCTCTTGACTTCGTGATCTGCTCGCTTTGGCCTCCCAAAGTGCTAGGATTACAGGCATGAGCCACCATGCCTGGCCTCCTATCAGCTACTTTAACCAGAGAGAAGATGATTAATATCCCTTTCCCCCAGTGTCTTCTGCCAACCTTCATGTGGGCTCAAGGTGGAAGCAAAGTGGTAGCTGAATTTAGGCTATGCTTGGGGGGAACTTCTTCTAGACTAGGGTAAGTCCTGGCTTGGGACAGAGGAACTAGGGTGGACTTGCTGGTTAGAGTGCTTGGAGTCCTTATCTGGTCATCTCTTTGGTTTAGTACTAAGTTCTCCTCAGAGGGGGAGTAAGCTGCTCTAATAGGGGTATTGTTAGGTAGTAGGGCTGTGGTTGTGTCAGCTCTGTGTCACTAGGGCAGGCCTGAAACTAGCTGTTTTGTCCAATATCTAGTCACATACTCTGAGTGAGTAGAGGAGGAATACAAGGTTTTCTAGTTTTAAAAAACAACTGTGTACTATTTTGTAGCTTCTGTCTTAATGCCTTTTCTTTCCATTGTTTTCTTGAAACTTTTTTCATTTTCTTCCCTCTTCCTAGGTTGGTTCTCTTGAGTGTTCACAGCTTTCTTTATGGAAAATCTAGTTTAATAAAAAGACCACAAGACTAAGAATTGGGTAGGCTTAATTTAGCCTGGGATCTGATACTCTTGACTTTTCTGGGCTTAAATTTCTTCATCCCGGCTATTGTGGGGATAACAGAATCTATCTTACAAGGTTGATGTGTGCAGATCTTATGAAATAATGTAATAGGCATTTATTCTTACACAAATTTGAGTGATTTATCATTACTGTATTAGTTTTTCTCCTCTGAATTGTCTGATGATCTATTCTTTGCAATTCTTTGGTTTATCCTCTCTCTTTAGTACTCTGTTCTCCTAGGTTCTTACTCTTCCCTATAATCTTGTTTACTAACTCTCTTTTTTTTGAAACAGAGTCTACCTCTGTCGCCTAGGCTGAAGCGCCTTGGTACGATCTTGGCTCACTGCAACCTCCACCTCCTGGGTTCAAGCGATTGCCGTACCTCAGCCTCCTGAGTAGCTGGGACTATAGGTGTGTGCCACCACGCCCGGCTAAGTTTTGTATTTTTAGTAGAGACGGTTTCACCATGTTGGCCAGGCTGATCTTCAACTCCTGACCTCAGGTGATCTGCCTGCCTCGGCCTCCCAAAGTGCTGGGATTACAGACGTGAGCCACTGCACCCGGCCTTGTTTTCTAACTCTTAATGACAACAGGAAAAGTGTGGCTACACTGGCATTACACCTGGTCCAGTTGCAAGGGAGTGGCACTGAGCTCTTGGGGAAATGTAAAGTTCATTGGCTTTTGAGTAAAGTTCATTGGCTTTTGAGTAAAGTTTCTTTATCTCCCTTTTCTTTTTTTCTTTTTTTTTTTTTTTTTGAGACGGAGTCTTGCTCTGTCGCCCAGGCTGGAGTGCAGTGGCACGATCTTGGCTTACTGCAAGCTCCGCCTCCCAGGTTCATGCCATTCTCCTGCCTCAGCCTCCCGAGTAGCTGGGGCTACAGGTGCCTGCCACCACACCGGGCTAATTTTTTGTATTTTTAGTAGAGACGGGGTTTCACCGTGTCAGCCAGGATGATCTCCATCTCCTGACCTCGTGATTCTCCCACCTCAGCCTCCCAAAGTGCTAGGATTATAGGCGTGAGCCACTGCACCTGGCTCTTTACCTCCATTTTCATATCTGCCATCTGGTTTACCATTATAGCTCAATTCTTTTGAATATCGAAGTCACTTCCATTTCTGAAAACCCCCCTTTAATGCACAAGTATTACTGTGTTTATGTTACTCCCACTTTTTTTTTTTTTTTTTTTTGAGACAGATTCTCACTGTGTTGCCCAGGCAGGAGTGCAGTGGCGTGATCATAGTTCACTGTAACCTCCAACTCCTGGGCTTAAGTGATCCTCCTACCTCAGCCTCCCAAACTGGGACTATATGCGGGTGCCACCACACTCCACTAATTTTTGAAAATTCAAAAACTTGGCCGGGCACGGTGGCTCACGTCTGTAATCCCAGCACTTTGGGAGGCCGAGGTGGGTGGGTCACTTGAGGTAGGGAGTTCGAGAGCAGCCTGACCAACATGGAGAAACCCCCTCTCTACTAAAAATACAAAAAAATTAGCTGGGCGTGGTAGCTTGTAATCCTAGCTACTTGGGAGGCTGAGGCAAGAGAATCGCTTGAACCCAGGAGGCGGAGGTTGCAGTGAGCCGAGATTGTACCATTGCACTCCAGCCTGGGCAACAAGAGCGAAGCTCTGTCTCAAAAAAAAAAAAAAAAAAAAAAAAATTAAAACCTTTTTTTTTATGTGGAGATGGAGTTGCCCAGGCTGGTCTTGAACTCCTGGCCTGAAGTGATCCTCGCACCTTGGCCTCCCAAAGTGCTGGGATTACAGGTGTGAGCTACTGTGTCTGGCCAGGTGTTTACATTATGTCTGAACTGAGGACCAAAACTAGCTTTTTAGTATGGATTAGGTTAGGTATAGCCACTGGGGAATGGATTGCATTCTGGGGTGAGGGGTGGAGCCTGGCAAGAGGGCAGTTCTATTAGCTCAGTTTACCTATGCAGGAAGGGTGTTAGGACCTCCAGGCATACTTATGCTGCTTCTGTTATAGCTGACACCTAACTGCTCCTCCTGAGCTGAGCATATGCTTGTACTCTTAGACAGAAGTCAGAGCTTGGTGAGGCTTGATTCCCCAAAGAATTCAGTGATGAAAATTAGGCCACTTGAGCATATCTAATTGGCTGAACTGTGTGAAGGGCAGAGGCTTTCCCTGGGGGCTCCTTTTAATCTCATGTGGTTATAGTCTTTTAAGGTTGGACTAATTAAAATGTGTTGGCAGTTGGACTCACTACTTTCCTTGCACTAGGTCCTGCTCCAGCCTCCTAGAGTACCAGAAGTTGGCACAGAGCTATTTTTCCTGGGGAGCTGAGGAGTGGGTTTCCATTTCCTGATCTACTAAATCTACAGTGATGTAATGTTTGTCCAGAATGGACTGCCAAACATCTTATGGTGGGGAGAAATTTAGGCTGGGACCTAGATGTGGCCTGGATTTGCTGCACTTCTTCAGGTGTCTTTTCAGGTTGATTGTCTGTTCTAGTAGCCCTCAAATGGCCTTGCTCTGTGAGCTGGCAAGTCATTTCTATTGTCCTGGAGTATCCTTCCCTGGTATGTGTTCCTCTTCCAACCAGAAAAAGGGATAAGGAAAAGATATTTAAGTCCTACCATTTGCCAGATCAGGGCTAGTATTTACACACCTATCTTTGAGGTATGCTTTATAATACCCGTTTTGCAGATGAAGAAATAGATTCAGCAAAGGAAAATAACTTGCTTGATTGTCATTACAGGCTGTAGGCAACTGAATCAGAATTCAAATCCAGGTCTTTCCCTAGCTTCAGGTTACTTTCCTAAGGTAGCACAAATGATTTCATGTCCTCTTATCCTTTTAAGCCTACCTAAGTTCTCATATCCAGAGAGTCTTCTTCAGTTCCTTCAGCCAGAATGACTTCTTGTCCTGCTTTTTCAGACTACTCTGCCTCTCGCTAATCTGTCTATTTAAGTCAGTGAGGCATGAATCTACCTCCCTATTCTGACTATTCCTGCTCCTGCAAGATTTGGTACTCAGAGTGTATTTGTTAAAGAACAGAATGAAGTTATAGTGCTGAAATTTCAGGTGTTAGGACAGACTGGCAAGGGTAAGGGTTTTGGGCAAAGCCTTGGCTAGTTTTTCAAATAAGGCCCCTCTGTGTCTTTCTGATTTGCCCAGAATGTGCTGTTATTTTCCTTGACATCTGGCTTTAGAGTTTGTATCTTTTTTTTTTTTTTAATTTTTATTTTCTCCTCCCCTACCTCTTCTTTTATTGTTTGTTTGTTTGTATTTTCTATAGGCTTGCAACCCATAGAGCTAGGCTTAATGCTCCCTGGAGTGGAGTGATAGGACAAACCCTCAACTTGGCCTTGGTTGCTGGAATATGCCTGTTGACCATGGTGCTTGGATTTTGTTTGTTTGGTTGGTTTTTTGCAAATAGCATGCCAAGATATTAACCTTGCATTTGGGGCTTATACTTTCTGCAACCTCTGCCTACCGGTGTATGTCACTTCACAGGATAAAGGCTTTCTTTCCTGGCAAAGACAAACATATGTAAAAGCATCCCTATAAGTTGAATTATTTTTCTCACTGACTTGAAAACAATTATAAAACTATCTCAGACCTTTTTCTATGCATATAGTATATACTTGGTGTTTAACATAAAAAGTTCCTTTGGGAATAAATGGCAAATTGGAACATAACGAAATATAGGCCAGGCACGGTGACTCACGCCTGTAATCCCAGCACTTTGGGAGGCCGAGGCAGGCAGATCGCTTGAGCTCAGGAGCTTGAGACCAGCCTGGGCCACATGGCGAAACCCTGTCTCTACAAAAAATACAAAAAATTAGCCAGGAGTGGTAGTGTGTGCTTGTAATCCCACCTACTTGAGGGAGCAGAGGCAGGAGGATTGCTTGAGCCTAGGAGGCTGAGGCTAAAGTGAGCCAAGGTCATGCCACTGCACTCCAGCCTGGGTGATAAAGTGAGACCCTGTCTCAAAAACAAAACAAAACAAAACAAAACCCTAAAAACAACAACAAAAACATCAAACCCAAAAACAAAATATAGCTAAAACACCTTTAGTGGGAGAAGTGATAAAATATTAATAATCGGCTTTGCAGACGCTGCCGCCGAGGAAAGTCCTGTACTACTAGCCATGGTCAACCCTACCGTGTTCTTCGACATTGCCGTTGACAGCGAGCCCTTGGGCCGCGTCTCCTTCGAGCTGTTTGCAGACAAGGTTCCAAAGACAGCAGAAAATTTTCGTGCTCTGAGCACTGGAGAGAAAGGATTTGGTTATAAGGGTTCCTGCTTTCACAGAATTATTCCAGGGTTTATGTGTCAGGGTGGTGACTTCACACGCCATAATGGCACTGGTGGCAAGTCCATCTACGGGGAGAAATTTGAAGATGAGAACTTCATCCTAAAGCATACAGGTCCTGGCATCTTGTCCATGGCAAATGCTGGACCCAACACAAATGGTTCCCAGTTTTTCATCTGCACTGCCAAGACTGAGTGGTTGGATGGCAAGCACGTGGTCTTTGGCAAAGTGAAAGAAGGCATGAATATTGTGGAGGCCATGGAGCGCTTTGGGTCCAGGAATGGCAAGACCAGCAAGAAGATCACCATTGCCTCCTGTGGACAACTCGAATAAGTTTGACTTGTGTTTTATCTTAACCACCAGACCATTCCTTCTGTAGCTCAGGAGAGCACCCCTCCACCCCATTTGCTCACAGTATCCTAGAATCTTTGTGCTCTCACTGCAGTTCCCTTTGGGTTCCATGTTTTCCTTGTTCTCTCCCATGCCTAGCTGGATTGCAGAGTTAAGTTTATGATTATGAAATAAAAACTAAGTAACAAAAAAAATTAATAATCAAAATAAATACTGCAATAGGACGAAACATGAATTTTTGCTTTGTATTGTTTTGATAACATAGGCAATCTGAAATAGCTTAGTCAAATGGATTGAACTAAATAAGGACACAACATTCCTTGTGGTTTCTCTGCTATGGAGAATAGATATGAAATGTTCTTAGGAGAAGGGGCAAAGAATGCATTCAGGGACTAGGAAGAACTGTGCTGTGGCTCAGTTCCTCTACACAGTGGTGAAACTAAGCTTTCTGGTTGTCTGCTCCCCTATGTGTTAAAGGGAATAATACCTATCTTGTTTAATTTTATGAGGGTTAAGTAAGATAATGTATGTGAAAGTCTTTTGTAAACTTTGAAATACTGTTATGTCATACTTAGTGGGTGACTGGAGCCAAATTGCTAGCACTGTAAGGAAGCTTTTGGTTTAAGATATGGCATCCTAGGTAGGAAGAAGGATGCAAAATTGATGGATAAACAGTTGAATGCTGTTTGGGTAGCAGCTGAGAGGAATTCCTGTGAGTTGAGGGAAAGGACTGCGTTCATTTCCTTTGTTTTTGGGTCTCACTCTGTTACCCCAGCTAGAGTGCTGTGGTGTGATCGTGGTTCACTGCAACCTTGAACTCTTGGGCTCAAGCAATCCTCCTGCTTCAGCCTCCTGATTAGTTGGGACTACAGGCACATCCCACTACACCTGACTGATTTTATTTTTATTTTTTGTAGAGGCAGGGTTTCACTGTGTTGCCCAGGCTGGTCTCGAACTCCTGGGCTCAAGTGATCCTCCCACCTCCATCTCCCAAAGTGATGGAATTATGGGCCACTGGGTCTGGCCTTCCATACGTATTTATTGAGTCCTGCCTGCTTGAAGATAAAGAAATACTGATATCTACCTACTAAACATGTGATGTGCTAAAATATGGAGGCAGTTTTGTTTAGAATGAAAACCTCATAAAGATGGGGTTCTTGTCTGTCTCATGCACTGCTATATATTCACCAGGAGTAGTACCTGACATGTAGTAGGCTCTCAATAAATATATGTTGAAAGAAAGGTTACGATTTGGAATCAGACAGAGCAGGTTCATATTTGGGTTCTGCCCAGCCCCTTTCCTGAGTGAGTTGCTCAGTTTCTTCATTTATAAATAAAATGGGACTAGGATTAGCTGGTTATTGGGAGGGTTTTTTTTTTTTTTAAAAGATTAAAACCTTTTCTATAAGACTTACAGTAAATGCTTAATGAAAGATAGTTTCTTTTATTTCCCGTTTCTGGTTTGCAAAGTGTGATGGGAGTGCAGAGGAGGAAGCAGTTAGAGCTACCTGGGGGAGTCTAGACGGTGGCTTCACAGGCTTGATCTGATAGTGTCTTCCTACAGAACAAGATTATTATTATTATTATTATTTTCTTACAAAAGGAACTCCCTGGGATTAAGCAAGCATCTTGGACTTGGTATGCCTTGCTTCTCTGCATTTCCCATGGTCTTCATTGGAGAACTGGCTCTTGTTTTTCTAGCAAGGTCACAGTTACACTGCAGGTTTGTGCAGAGGTTGTTGTTCCAGAAGCAGCTTCCAGTGGAGACTCTGGACTTAGCTGATTTGCATGGGCTTTTTGTAGCCGGCCGTCAATCCCCTATCCCCACCCTGCCAAATACCTCAATAATTGTTAGTTATACCTTTGAAAACGTGTACTCAGCTTGACTCCTGTTCCGGGTCAGTTGTAAATTCTCATAGAAGGTAGAGCAGAGTGTGATTGCTTGGGTTAATCAGGTATTTATAAGTTGACCTTTACTGGTGAAAACTTAATTTTTCCCTCATGTCTGAGTAACTCTAGCAGGCTGAGGGCCTTGTTCTCAGGCATTCCCAGAACTGTTGGGAGTTGCAGCAGGTTTGCCTGCTCTTGTCATATATGCACGAGGGCCAGTAGGATTCATCTGTCTCCCAGCAAGGGTGCCCAGGACCTCTCCTTTTATCCTATCATTCTAAAGCACTGGATCATTCTAAAGCACTGGGAATACCAGTCTCCTTTCTCTGATCAGCATTTTAGACTCTGATGCTTTCTCTTCTGGTTTGTTTCTTGGGAGAATGTGTAAGCAGGGAGGAATTGTTTGGTTTTCAGGTAGAAAAGACTTCTTGCTTGTGAATTGAAGTCACTAGGCGAGAAGTGGGTAAAGAACATGTTCCTGAATAGGAGTGGTCAAGCGTTGATAAGTTAGAGGTGGTTTGGGGGTTAAATGGGCCTGGTGCTCTCGAGGAGTGGAATCAGTACGGATCCTGGTTATGTCTTCATTGCCCTCCTTCGGGAGCTGAGCATTGCCACAGGGGAGATCTCACATATGGGCTGGGGAGAAGGGAAAGGAGGAGGGTTGAGGAAACAAGAGACAAAGGGAAGAAAAGGGAACTTTTGCTGAGCTGTTTCTCTAGGCTAGGTGCTTTACACCAATAATTTTCTTTAATCTTCACAACTACTTTGTGAGGTAGCTGTAATTAGTCTTGTTTTACATATGATGAAACTGAGGCCCAAAGAGGTTAAGCAACTTACCCAAGGTCACAAAGCTAGTTAATGATAATAAGTTATTATTTATCATGTGCCTGAAAAGCACATATGAAGTTTCTTTTTTTTTTAATCCTGTGAACGATAATTATTACTTCTTCAATACAAATG
Source organism: Theropithecus gelada (assembly GCF_003255815.1). Lineage (NCBI taxonomy): Eukaryota > Metazoa > Chordata > Mammalia > Primates > Cercopithecidae > Theropithecus > Theropithecus gelada. The sequence continues at coordinate 63,470,123 of NC_037682.1, read as the reverse complement.
AGGAAACTAGGGATTAAAGAGCTTTGGTTACTTGTGGAAGGTCACTCATCTGGCAGTGTCAGTGCAGGGATTTGAAACCAGGTCTGTCTCATTACAGAATGTGTTCCCTTGATGTCCATGTTGCTCTGCAAATGGAAGAGCTGGGATTCAAATGCAGAGTCATGAGAGCAGGGCTTATGTGTTACCTATCTTTGTGTCACCATTCCTTGTGACAGTGCTTACCATGTTATTAGTGCCCAATAAATGCTTGCTGTAAAATCTAGCTCTGCCCTCCCCATAGCTCATGTTAGCTGCAGTGGGTTCCAATTTCTAGCTGCATCGGGTTCCAATTTCTAGCTGCATCCTGCCCCAGCTGCTCGGCTGCCTATCTTCCCCTGACAGTTTGGCCTTATCCTGCCTACCCATTGTGGCCTCCCTGACTTCCCAACACACACAGCATCTCCTCTAGCACTGTTGCTTTCCTCTTCTTCATACCTTTTTTTTTTTTTTTTTTTTTTTGAGATGGAGTCTCGCCCTGTCACCCACGCTAGAGTGCAGTGGTGTGATCTTGGCTCACTGCAACCTCTACCTCCCGGGTTCAAGCGATTCTCCTGTCTCAGCCTCCTGAGTAGCTGGGACTACAGATGCGCACTGCCACACCCAGCTAATTTTTGTATTTTTAGTAGAGACGGGGTTTCACCATGTTGGCCAGGCTGGTCTCAAACTCCTGACCTCAGGTGATCCACATGCCTCAGCCTCCCAAAGTGCTGGGATTACAGGCGTGAGCCACCACGCCCGGCCCTTCATACCTCTTTTCCCTAGCTATACATTTCCCTCCGGCTGTGGCTTTCCAAAACCCTCCAATCCTCTTCATTCTTTTCTCTGTAGTTTTTCTGACATATTCCAGGGACTTCCCTTCTAGGCTATAATCTTCTTAGTCCGTACCATATAATTTGTCAGCTAATTATCTACTGTTTCACTTTCTGTTGGTTTCGTGGACATTAATCTTCTCCCCAGCCAGCTGATGGTAGTCATATTATAATAACTCCCCAGATTGGTTTGTGCTCTGCAGTTTACAAATCACTCCCCTATTTAAGACCTGTCTTTTTGCTTACCATGCCCACAGCTGCGCTATGAGGTATGACAGGAGGGGATTGTTATCTCTATATTATAGTAAACAAATGCAAAGAGGGCAGGTGACTTCCCAATGTCATATATGTATTTAGGGGCAGAACAAAGACTGCATCTCAGGTTTACTGATTTCTAGCTTAGAATTTTATCTGCAGTCTCTTCTACATTTGTTTTTTTCCCTACCATTTCCCCTCTTACCTTCAAGGGTCACTCAAGGTAGAACATCTACCTTGTGGGTTTTTAGGAGGTTTGGTTGGTGACCCAGTGAATGGTAGAGTAGCCCAGATAGCAGTCTTAGGTACTTCTCAGTGGCATCAGTGTTCTGGGTTGCTATTGCCTGTGAGAGTTCTCTTTCTGTGGCTGCCAGGATTAATGTGGAACTAAGAAGCATTAGATTATTATGGATGGTCAGAACACACTCTCATGGAGATCCAGGAAGCAGGACAGGATGTGTGGTGCCCGGCACTTTTGTGTTGTGGCAATGGCATGAGCTTTGCAAGCAGTCAGACCAGAGTGTGAAATCTGGCTTTGCTGTTGTTTGTTGGCCTCATGACCCTTAGTAAATCATTAATCTCTCTGAGCCTTAGGGCTACTGAGAGAATGTATTTAAGGGCCACATAATGGCCTGTAAAAACAGTATTTGTTGTTGGTTTTTATTGCCAATACTACTTTAAGTTTAAGGTGCCCGAAGGGCATTAGAAGCCCGCTAGCACCTGTGACCCTTGCAGGTTACTTCTTGTGTCTTGATTTCTAAGCATTAGTGATGACTACCTTGGAGACTATTGGCTGATAGGGGATGAACTTGAATGCTGTTCCCCAAGTCTCCAGTCTCCAGGTTTCCAGTGCCTTCTCAGGGCAATGAAAATAGTTTGTGGACAGCTAGGGGATGGTTTCAGTGTCAAACTTTGGAAGTAAAATCTTTCTTGTTTTTTCTGAAGAACTTTGGCATTAGAATTGTTGGTTCTGGAAAGTCAAGAACACAGTTGTTATTGAGAGATTTTAGTTATTTCTGAAACCAGATATTGCTCCAAAGCTGTTTGTTAAATACTTCCCTACTCTTCCTAAACCCCTGCCCCTCCCCAAAAGAAAAATAAATCATATTCAGACCATTGTGTGATGGTTATATCTTTGGCCTCCCTGGTCACCCAGGCTCTAGCTCTCTGCTAGCACCGCTCCAAATTGCCGCTTCAAGAGAGGTCAGTCAGCCCCTTTCCCTTACTCCCCACCCATGACCTGGTCTGTCTGGAAAGAGGATGAGATACATGGACCAATACATCCTATTTAAAAGGGAGCTTGCTTTCTCACTAGGGACTTTAGACTGCCTGACACAGGAAATGACTAGAAAATCTGACCAGTGGAGCATAACTCATTGCTAAAATGGCAGGTTTGGACGGCTGCAGGATAGCAGAGTAGGCTCCCTGAAGAGGCAGGAAGGGGCAGCTGAATGAGAAAACGGTGACTTTTGAGGTTTTCCTTTTAGAGTATGGTGACGTAGGCTGTTTATTTAAAAAAAAAAAAAAAAAGGAAAATCACATAAGATTAATCATTTTTACAATTCAGTGGGATTTAGTACTGTCACAAATCTAGTTCAAAACTATTTCATCAACCCTGAGGAAATCCATACCTGTTAAGCAGTTGTTCCTAATTCCCCCCTCTCCCTTTCTCCTGGCAGCCATCAATCTGTGTATCTGTGTTTTGTCTGTATATATTTACCTATTCTGGATATTTCATATAAATGGAATCATATGATCTATGAGGCACCACACCCAGCCAATGGGACACTTTTTTATTGTCTGCTTCAAACCACTAAGTTGTATTTTCTAGAGTCAGTGATTGTATTTGATTCATTTCTGTCTTTAGCATTTAGCATAGGAACTGGCATTTAGTGGATGAGTGGATGCTAATAAATGCTGAATGAAACTTGAGTATAGACTGAAGACTTACTTGACAGTAATGACACCATCACTGTAGGAGGGATCAGTTGTGGGCTGTACTAGATGTATTCATATAATAAATATTTAAGACCCTACTGTGTGCCAGAAACTCTGCTTGGTATGCAATAAAGAATAATAGTCCTGCCGGGCACGGTGGCTCACACCTGTAATCCCAGCACTTTGGAAGGCTGAGGCGGGCGGATCACGAGGTCAGGAGTTCAAGACCAGCCTGACCAACATGATGAAACCCCATCTCTACTAAAAATACAAAAATTAGCTGGGCATGGTGGCGCACGCCTGTAATCCCAGCTATTCAGGAGGCTGAGGCAGGAGAATCGCTTGAACCAGGGAGGCAGAGGTTGCAGCGAACCAAGATCACGCTACTGCACACCAGCCTGGGTGACAGAGTAAGACTCTGTTTCAAAAAAAAAAAAAAAAAAAAAAAAAAGAATAATAGTCCCTATTGTTTTATATTCAGGTAGGAAGATAGGCCATAAACAAGGAGATAAGTAATATAATGCCTGGTAATCATAAGTGCTAAAAAACAAAGTAAAGCAGGGCAAAGGATTAGAGAGTGATGGGGGTGCTATTTTAGGTAGAGTGGTGGGGAAGGCCTCTCATTGGATGGCCCTTAAAATCAACTCACAAGGGTCTGGACCAGGAATCAGAAGACTTGGGTTCTTCTTATGTCTCTGTGCTTTGTTACTTAGCAAAATTACTTAACATTTCAAGGTTGGAGTTTCTTTGTCTATAAAATGGGTGCAAGAATACCTGCCCTGGTATTGTGGGAGTGTTGTAAGGATTCAGTGAGTTAATGGACATTGAAAGTGCTTTGTTATATGGTGAATCACATGATGTTTGGCTTTCTCTTTCCCAAGTTGAGAGGATGCGTGAGCAGTGTGGGAGCCAGCCAGATGTTTTCAGCACTTTGAAGACAAAAGGAACTGGTTTCTGCTGGGAGCTGTCATGCCAGCTTGCCTGGAACACTGACTTATGCAGTGCTGATCCAGGGGCTGAGAGTAAAACCCATGCCCCAGGTGGTTCTCCATGTAAATTGGCAAAAGGGAATAGCCTTGGGAACTTGGGGCCTATTCTGCTTAGCCTCCCAGGAGGTAGAATGTGGAGAGGACTGTTTCTCTCCGTTCAGCCTTATTTCTTGCTACATCTGAACCTAACCCAAGGGAGTAATAATCAGCAGTCCCCAAGAAACCTGGGAGGTGGAGGTTGCAGTGAGCTGAGATTGCATCACTGCACTCCACCCTGGGCGACAGAGCCAGACCCCCTCTCAAAAAAAAAAAAAAAAAAAGTGATATGTTCGTATAATGGAATCTTATTTAGCCATTAAATGGAGTTAGGTATTGATAGATGCCACAACATGGATAAACCTTGAAAACATGCTAAGTGAAAAGGCTACATATTGTATGATTCCATTTACGTGAAATGTCCAGAATAGGGAAATCTATAGAGAAAGTAGATTAGTGTTTGCCAGAGTGTGGGGGGAGAGGGTAATGAGAAGTTACTGCTAATGGATATGGGGTTTCTTTTTGGGGTAATGAAAATATTCTGAAAAATTAGATTGTGGTGACGGTGGTACAACCTTATATTAAAAAATCACTGAATTATAAAATCTAAAAGGAATAATTGTATGACGTGAATATATTTCAATGTAAACATAGATAATTTTCTTTTTTTGAGACAGTATCTCACTCTATCATCCGGGCTGGAGTGCAATGGTGCAATCATGGCTCACTGCAGCCTTGACCTCCCGGGCTCAAGCAATCCTTCTACTTCAGCCTCCCAAGTAGCTGGGGCTATAGACACATGCTAGCCTGGCCAATTTTTGTATTATTATTATTTTTGTAGAGACAGGGTTTTGCCGTGTTGCCTAGGCTGGTCTTGAACCCCTGGGCTCACGTGATCTTCCTGCCTTGGCCTCCCAACGTTTGGGATTACAGGCATGAGTCACAGTGCTCTGCCAAACATACATAATTTGAGTTTGCTGAGAACTATTGGTTTAACACAGTTGTAGATAATTATAATTTTCTTTTCTGATTGGAAGTCTTATCCCAGTACTTCAGCTCACAAAGGTAGACACATTCCAGTTTTATTTTATTTATTTTATCATTTGATTTTTGAAACAAGGACTCGCTCTGTTGTACAGGAGGCTGAAATATGGTGGCACAATCATGGCTCACCGTAGCCTCTACCTCCTGGGCTCAAGTGATTCTCCCACCTCAGCCTGCTGAGTAGCTGGGACTGCAGGCATGAGGAACCACACCTGGTTAATTTTTCTATTTTTTTTGTGTAGACAAAGTCTCACTGTGTTGCCCATGCTGGTCTCCAACTCCTGGGCTCAAGCAGTTCTCCCACCTCAGCCTCCCTAAGTGCTGAGATTACAGGTGTGAGCCACTGTTCATGGCCCCATTCCAGTTTTAGATGTGAGTTTGAGCATGATCTTAGACAAGGGCCCATTAATGAATGTGTTGAGGATACAGCATCGTCCTGCTTTGACTCAAGGGGGCTTTTTCTGCCTTTGATTAAGGATTGGCGTGGGTGAGTCATTTCCCATAGTCTGAGGGATGTGGGATATAAAGAGTGAATTGTTATGTCTGATGATATCTTGAATATCACACATTGTAGGCCAAATATAGGTGCTAAACCATTTGGCTTGAATTCTTTATAGAAAATTCCCTGGGAACCCCATGATAAAATAGAGAAAGAGAAAGAGGGATAACCTAAGAGGGAGGAGCAATCTGGTGAGAGACATTCTTTTCACCTTTTCACACATGAGCAATTAAAAACTTAAGGGAAGTTGATTTTTTTTTTTTTTAAACTCTGTAAATAGCTACTGGTATACTTCCTTTAGGCTGCTATTGTATTTTGTGCTATAAGAAGAGAGACTTGGCTGGGCGTGGTGGCTTATGCCTGTAATCCCAGCATTTTGGGAGGTCGAGGTGGGCGGATCATGAGGTCAGGATATCGAGACCATCCTGGCTAACCTGGTGAAACCCCGTCTCTACTAAAAATACAAGAAATTAGCTGGGTGTGGTGGTGGGCGCCTGTAGTCCCAGCTACTTGGGAGGCTGAGGCAGGAGAATGGTGTGAACCTGGGAGGTGGGGCTTGCAGTGAGCGGAGATTGTGCCACCTCACTCCAGCCTGGGCGACACAGCGAGACAACGTCTAAAAAAAAAAAAAAAAAAAAAAAAAGTCTTATTTGGCCAGGCACGGCGTCTCATTCCTGTAATCCCAGCACTTTGGGAGGCTGAGACGGGCAGATCGCGAGGTCAGGAGATCAAGATCGTCCTGGACAACATGGTGAAACCCCGTCTCTACTAAAATACAAAAAATTAGCCAGGCGTGGTGGCGGGTGCCTGTAATCCCAGCTACTCAGGAGGCTGAGGCAGGAGAATTGCTTGAACTTGGGAGGCGGAGGTAGCAGTGAGCCGAGATTGCACCACTGCACTCCAGCCTGGCGACAGAGCAAGACTACATCTCAAAGAAAAAAAAAAAAAAAAAAGAAGAGAGACGGGCCATATACTCAAGGAGTTTCAAGGAGGTGAAACAAACATCTCGGATGAAAAGGTTCCAGGGACTAGTATTGTACACAGTCAGAGGAGGCAGAGAGGGCTGTGAGCTTGGTAATAAGAGAGGAGGCTTGGGAAACCCAGCCTGAGTGTAGGTCCAGAGGGCAGCATGCACTGGGTGAGGACCTCTAGGGAGAGTAAGGCAGGATACATTCTCGTCCTTATACTTCCTTCCCTGTTTTTGTACCTGCTAACTTTTGCTCTACAACAAATAGGCCTTTAAGCATCTGTTCTGAGCCTGGCCTTGCACAGGGCAAAACTGGAAACATGGGCATTATGCAACCTGGGCCATATATCTAGAAGTACTTAATATATTGCGAGAGGTGAACCTGGAAACAATGGACTATAATTGCATGGGTCAAGGTATGTAATAGACAGAGATGGATTTGATGTGTGAGAGTGCTGACCCACTGACTCTGACTTGGGATTAGGTAAATTTACCTTTAAAAAGGCATTGAGACAGGGCCTGGTTAGAGAAACCTGTTAAGGTTATTGCCAGAAGATGAAGCAGAGGTACAGAATGCTACTTTTGGGGTATGGCTGCTTTAGGGCCTTTCATTTCATTTTCAGATTTGATGAAATAATAGGCATCTGTGGCCAGGCGCGGTGGCTCATGCCTGTAATCCTAGCACTTTGGGAGGATGAGGTGGGCAGATCACGAGCTCAGGAGATTGAGACCATCCTGGCTAACCTGGTGAAACCCCGTCTCTACTAAAAATTCAAAAAATTAGCTGGGCGTGGTGGCACACACCTGTAGTCCCAGCTACTTGGGAGGCTGAGGCAGGAGAATCGCTTGAACCCGGGAGGCGGAGGTTGCAATGAGTCGATATCTCACCATTGCACTCCAGCCTGGGTGACAGAGTGATATTCTGTCTCAAAAAAAAAAAAAAGAAAGAAAATAGGACATCTGGCCGCACGCGGTGGCTCAAGCCTGTAATCCCAGCACTTTGGGAGGCCGAGACGGGCGGATCACGAGATCAGGTGATCGAGACCATCCTGGCTCACACGGTGAAACCCTGTCTCTACTAAAAATGCAAAAAGCTAGCCGGGCGAGGTGGCGGGCGCCTGTAGTCCCAGCTACTTGGGAGGCTGAGGCAGGAGAATGGTGTAAACCTGGGAGGCAGAACTTACAGGGAGCTGAGATCCGGCCACTGCACTCCAGCCTGGGTGACAGAGCGAGACTCCGTCTCAAAAAAAAAAAAAAAAGAAAAAAAGAAAATAGGACATCTGTGTCCAGGAATCTTTTTATCTCCCCACCACCCCTCAAGCAGTGCTGGGCTGACTGCAGAAGGCTCTTCCTTGTTCTGCACTTGTTCCATTTCTGTTTTTGAAAGATGAAGCCTGAGAGGTGTCAGAGCTATGCCAGCTGCTATGGGGCCAGAAACAGGTGAGGCTTTTAGGTCTGCTTGAGTTAAGGAGTGAGGGGTTTGTCTTCTTCAGCTAGCTTAATTAAGGTCTTTGCTATGAAACTGGATAAGTAGTTCACGTAGCTTGTTTTTCATTTGGGGCTATTTTCAGCCTCGGAGGCCAGCAAGGTGAATGACTGAGATGCTTTTATGGGGTTCAAGCTTTTGCTAGATCCTATTTGCCAGGATAGGTGCCCAGCAGTTTTCCAGGACATCAGGTTTTCTGAACAAGCAGCACTGAAAGGAAGAAGCACTTCCCTTTTCTCTCAGTGGGCAGTATAGGAAACGTGAGAGTGGGTGGTCAGTTTAATATTACAACCCAGGTTTTAAGTAGAGATGCTGTATAGTTTGGAACATTGCCATATAGTTTTTTGTTTTTTTTTTTTTAATTTTTGAGACAGAGTCTCACTCTGTTGCCCAGGCTGGAGTACAGTGGTGTGCTTTCTGCTCACTGCAGCCTCCATCTCCCAGATTCAAGGGATTTTCCTGCCTAAGCTTGGAGATTACAGGTGCTCCACACCTGGGATTACAGGTGTGCACCACCATGCCCAGCTGAATTTTTGCATTTTTAGTAGAGATGGAGTTTCACCATGTTGGCCAGGCTGGTCTTGAACTCGAGACCTCAAGTGATCCACCTGCATCGGCTTCCCACAGTGCTGGGATTATAGGTGTGAGCCACCGTGCCCGGCTGCCATATAGTCTTTAATGCAGTTTTGAGGGATTCATCTGAATTGTTCTTGTGTTTTTCTTGTTATCTTGACTGCCAGGCTTTACTATGGGGGGAGCTCTATAAATGTATAGATCTGCCGCTGGCCAGAGACTTGATCTCTTTTGCGCTTGCACACCTCTAGGGCTAACAAAGCAGATGGAGTGGGCTGTACTAAGAGGTGATGCATTGGTGGTCCATATCCAAGAGTGTTCTTGGGAGTTCCCTATCTAGTGAGTGCTTACTATGTGCCAGGCAGTTGTGGCAACAGTGGGCATCATACTAGGTGCTGAAGTTTTATCAGAGATACCTAAGGCAGATCGTTATCTGATCCCTAAGGCCCAACAAATAAATAAATATTTGTTGTTTAATAAATGTTGGTCCAAGGAATAAACTATTTTTTAAAGGAACCCAGATACAGGGGGTGTGAGAAGGAAGCTAGCAGTCATTGAATGCTTACTATGTGCCAAGTACTGTGTTAAGTGCTTTCACAGATATTTAATTTTTTTAAAAATTATTAATTTTTTTGAGACGGAGTCTCGCTCTGTTGCCCAGGCTGGAGTGCAATGGCGCGATTTTGGCTCACTGCAACCTTTACCTTCTGAGTTCAAGCGGTTCTCTCACCTCAGCCTCCGGAGTAGCTGGGATTACAGGCGTGCGCCACCACATCTGGCTAATTTTTTGTATTTTTTCTTTTTAGTAGAGATGGGGTTTCACCATGGATACTTAATTTTTAATACAGTCTTCTGAGATTGTTAATGTTATCAGTATCTTTGAGATGGACAAAATAAGAGGTTAAATTACTTGTCAAAGTCACTTTCTATTAGCCTTATCTAGGCTCTTTTTTGAGGGTCTGGCCTCTTGGTTTGGTAGATACCTAACAGGGTAATCTTGTTTTTAGTATTGTTGGGTGAGTAGGGCTAGTCTGAGTCTTTTCAAAGTCACAGGAGATGCAGTTGTCTAGGCTTGGTGCTGATGATATAGATAAGGATAATATAAGGTACATAACCTGGAAAAATTACTATTGAGTGGGGAGACAGGTAAACAGGCATTACAGGGTAGTAAATATTAAGCAAAGACAGGCCTTTTTACTTTGTGAGAGGTACATTGGGCAGGGACTTCTACTCTGAGGCTTCAACTCTTGTCCTTTCTGTACCTGTAGCTCCTCATTGGGATATCCCTTATTACCTGACCATGTGTTTTGACAGTTTCATGAGTGTTACTTTTTCATCAAGATTGCTTACTCCTTGAGACTAGATATTCTTTTTTTTTCTTACTGCCTCTTAGATATCTGACCTAGGCCATCACGCTTACCTTCTCTGGACCTTAGTGGCATTATCTGTAAAACAAGGCTAATGATAGGTGTTTTGCAATCTGAGAGCCGGGGCCAGTCCAGGTGGTGATCTCTGGAGGTTCATCTAGTTTTTTCAAATCTGTGATTTCTGTGATCATCCTCTTTTGGTCCTTATATAGAGCTGGATATCCAGGAGGCTTTAAGTTTGTCACAGAGATTGTTGAAGGTATTTTCTGGTACCTCAGAAGTCTTAAGAACTTTTCTGTATCACCCTGTTAGAGCTACATACCCAGCAGCACTGACAGAGACTCATGGCTTCTCCTGGCCAGTCCCTTGGACCGAACCAGTTTTCTCAGCCTGGTAGGGAAGATTTGACTGAAATTTTAAACTCAAAAGGATATCATGGCCAGGCATGGTGACACACGCCTGTAATCCCAGCTACTCAGGAGTCTGAGGCAAGAATCTGGGAGATGGAGGTTGCAGTGAGCCGAGATCACACCAGTGCACTCCAGCCTGGGTGACGGAGCAAGACTCCATCACACACACACACACACACACGCACACACAAAGCGTATTGTATTTAAGTGTATTTTCTAGTATGGCTTCTTTCATCATCAGCTAGGTCAACTAGAGGTAGTGCTTTCCTGATTTTGCTTCTGGAAGGCGTTCTTTGAGCAGTGAGATAGGACCCCACCCTTAGGACTTTCACCTCTCCAGGTATTGGGCCAGAAGTCTAAAGCTCCATGAAATACTGTTTATGTACAATTCTAGCTTGAGCTCTAAACTTGTAAAAGAATCAACTTTGATATGACTTGGGGTCCCATGGGACCTACCAGGAAATCACAGGAACTCTGAGCTACAGCAAAGTCCACCACTAATTAGACAGTTAATAATGCTAATTATTATGATAAAAAATGTATGTTGAATACTTATATGTCAGGTACAATTACATATTTATTTAATTCTCACAGCAGCCAATGATATAGATATTGTTATTATTCTCATTTTGTAGATGAAGAATCTAAAGTCACGTGTCTAGTAATTGGTGCAAGTAGGACTTAAGCCTAATTAGAAATTTCATGTTCTAATTCCAAACCCTATGTTCTTTTATTTTTTAAAATAAAAAAAAAATTTTATTTTTCATTTTTTTTTTTTTTTTTTTGAGACAGAGTCTCGCTCTGTTGCCTAGGCTGGAGTGCAGTGGCACGATCTTGGCCCACTGCAACCTCTGCCTCCTGGGTTCAAGTGATTCTCCTGCCTCAGCCTCCCCAGTAACTGGGGCTACTACAGGCGCATGCCACCACACCTGGCTAATTTTTGTATTTTTAGTGGAGACAGGGTTTTGCCATGTTGGCCAGGCTGCTCTCAAACTCCTGACTTCAGGTGATCTGCCCGCCTTGGCCACCCAAAGTGCTAGGATTACAGGTGTGAGCCACTGTGTGGGCTCACTATTGTATTTTAATTATTTACTTCGATATCCTCCTACCAGATTTTAAATTGCTAGAAGGCAGGGACTGATTACTCTTTATTTCATTAAAAAAAGAAGTATTGAGTTATGGCATATATCCAATAAAATGAATTAAATGCTTAATGAATTTTTACCAATGTATTTATCTATGCAACTACCACCTAGATCAAGATACATTTCTGCATCTTTCTAGAGTGTAGCATAGAGATGAGCAAACATTTTCTGTGGAGGGCCAGAGAGTAAATATTTTAGGCTTGATGGGCTATACTGTAAGTTGTAACAGGAAAACAGCCATAGATAATATTTAAATGGACATGTGTAGCTGTGTCTAATAAAACTTTGTTTACAAAAACAAGGTGTTTGGGCTAGATTTGGCCTGAGAGCCTCAGTTTGCTGATCTAGCAGAGTGTCTAAGGACAAAACAGAAATTCAGTAAATGTTTGTTGAATTGTGGACAAAGTCCTTGATTTCAGAAATCTCTTCTTGATTTTCTAGCAGTGGGGCAGCTTGTATCTCCACAGTAGGGCTGTACTTTGTTTTTATTTTTTATGTTTTATTTATTTATTTTTGTTATTTAGTTTTTATTTCATAATCATAAACTTAACTCTGCAATCCAGCTAGGCATGGAAGGGAACAAAGAAAACATGGAACCCAAAGGGAACTGCAGCGAGAGCATAAAGATTCTAGGATACTGCAAGCAAATGGGGTGCAGGGGTGCTCTCCTGAGCTACAGAAGGAATGATCTGGTGGTTAAGATAAAACACAAGTCAAGTTGTCCACAGTTAGCAGTGGTGATCTTCTTGCTGATCTTGCCATTCCGGGACTCAAAGTGCTCTGTGGCCTTCACAATATTCATGCCTTCTTTCACCTTGCCAAAGACCACAGGCTTGCCATCCAACCACTCAGTCTTGGCAGTGCAGATGAAAAACTGGGAACTGTTTGTGTTGGGTCCAGCATTTGCCATGGACAAGATGCCAGGACCTGTATGCTTTAGGATGAAGTTCTCATCATCAAATTTCTCCTCGTAGATGGACTTGCTGCCAGTGCTATTATGGTGTGTGAAGTCACCACCCTGACACATAAACCCTGGAATAATAATTCTGTGAAAGCGGGAACCCTTATAACCAAATCCTTTCTCTCCAGTGCTCAGAACATGAACGTTTTCTGCTGTCTTTGGAAACTTGTCTGCAAATAGCTCAAAGGAGACATGGCCCAAGAGCTCATTGTCGAAGGCGATGTCATGGTGGGGTTAACCATGTCTGAGAGTACAGGGCTCCCGGTGGCGGCAGCATCTGCAAAGCCTTTTATGTTTTATTTTTAATAGAGATGAGGTTTTGCCATGTTGCCCAGGCTGGTCTTGAACTCCTGAGCTCACGCAATCCACCCACTTCGTCCTCCCGAAATGCTAGGGCTGTAATGTTGAGAGGTTCTTTGTGGAACAGGCTGCCTTTTGATAAGTTGTTTGTGTTCATAAGGGAATAAAAATGTCATCCCTTCCAGCACTCTCCCAATTTTATTGGTGCAACATCTTCAGAATCTTTGGGATCCATGAAAATAATATAGGGGTATGTTTGTTTGAATCCCCTGAGGCTATTAGGTGTTATTTATTTTGTCCTTGGTGCCTAGCCAGCATGGATGGACAGGGATGCTCAGTAAATTTTTGTTTTTGAATGAATAAATGAATTTAAATTGCTTTCAGTATTTTAACAAGCCTAATGGAAATTGTACATTTATCTACAATAAAAGTGTCTTTGATTTTGGTTTCAATTGTACCAGTTTTGTGTGAACACTAGTTTGCTCATGCTGATTAGTTCTTTGACTGGCAGTTGATGGCATCATAGGACATAAACCTACCCAGTGAGTGAATGACCTTGGACACAAGTACACAGCCAAAATAAGCAACTGGTAGCAGAGCCTGATACATGAATGTCTACATGTTTACTTCCACTTTCTTGCTCATTAGCAATATTATTTGTATATGGTTGATAATGGTATATGGTTGGTTAAAATCTGGGGCAACATTTTTTTTTTTTTTGAGACAAAGTCTCACTCTGTAGCCCAGTCACCCAGGCTGGAGTGCAGTGGCGCAATCTCAGCTCACTGCAACCTCTGCCTCCCAGGTTCAAGTGACTCTCCTGCCTCAGCTTCCCAAGTAACTGGGTTTACAGGCATGTACCACCACGCCTGGCTAATATTTTTATTTTTTGTAGAGATGGGGTCAATATCCAAGTAAGGTCTACATCATGTCGATTGATCTAAATCTTGAGTCTTTTCTGGGACTACAGGCATGTGCCACCATGCCTAGCTAACTTTTGTATTTTTTATAGAGATGGGGTTTTGCCATGTTGCCTAGGAAGGTCTTAAACTCTGTAGCTCAGGTGATCTGCCCACCTCCCAAAGTGCTGGGATTACAGGTGTGAGCCACTACGCCAGGCCAATTTGAACTATATTTGAAAAAGAGGGTTCCATTGTTTAAAAGTAAGTCTTGAAAACTATTGTATTGTAGTTGTTCTCTGACAGCACCAATTATGACAGGAACCAGGAACTATGAAGTGGTTGTGACTGTGACTAACTTGTAATATGTTTTAAACTTTTTTTAACTTCCTCATATTTGTTGTTTTTGGCTTATGTTATTTCTCAACTCAACAGTTAAACTCTTACAACAAAAACGGCCCATATGTTTTAACTTTTGAAGGGAGAGATGGGTGGACTGTCTTACCTTAGAGCCAGGCTTCAGGCTTGGGGGAGGGAGTCCCAAGGGCTGGAGTCGGGGTTCTGCTTTAATGAGAAAAGGAAGTGGTTAAGTCCCTGGGGCCTATGCAGCCTGAAAAAGAGCTCAAAAAGTGACCTTGGGACCATCAAAGACTAGACGCTCTTAGCAGAGCATGGGTCCCTTTTCCTTACCCCTTATTCCACAGCCTACAGGGTCTCTTTCAGTTGTCCAAAGGACCTGGCTGGTCAGGCTTTACTTGAGTCACATCCGACATGTTCCAGGCCCAGGGTCCTGGTAGCTGTGTTTAGGGCTGATTCCTAGGAATCATGACAAAGAATGAAGGGCACCTTGTTTTTGACTGTGTTTTTTTTTTTTTTTTTTTTTTTTTTGAGACAGGGTCTCGATTTGTTGCCCAGGCTGGAGTGCAGTGGCATGATCTCGGCTCATTGCCACCTCCGCCTTCTGGGTTCAAGCAATTCTTCTGCCTCAGCCTCCCAAGTATCTGGGATTACAGGCATGTGCCACCATGCCTGGCTCATTTTTTTTTGTTTGTTTTTTTTGAAGTAGGAGCAGGGTTTCGCCATGTTGGCCAGGCTGGTCTCAAACTCCTGACCTCAGGTGATCCACCCGCTTCGGCCTCCCAAAGTGCTGGGATTATGGGCGTGAGCCACTGTGCCTGGCCAACCCTGTTCTAAGGAAGGCCAAGGGCAGGAAGCTCTTAGCAATAGCTTTGGCTGATCCTTGGCCAGCAATACCGTATGTCACTCTGGCCAAGAGAAGAGCTGCTGTGGAGCACTTGGTGTTCTCTAGCCTTTGTGGAGGTCACAGGCAAACAGGGCAGGGGAGCAAGGCCTTAATTAGTTAGGGACTCCTGGAGCAAAGCCACTTGGCAGTGTCTCAGCTTCTTGGTGGGACTGGCTCATTCTCCTAGTGACAGTGCAAATACTCCTTCCCTTTATAGCCTTTAAACCTCCAAGAGATTGGTCTTCTTCCTTGAGCTTCAAGATATTTCTATACAGTGTGGTTCAGGGCTGATTTTAAAAGCCGGATAGGTGGAATGACAAAAATTCCTTCCATCTGTGTAGTACTTTTTGGTCACTTATCCACATTTTTTTTAGTTTCAAACCAACCGTCCTGCGAGTTGTAAATGAAGAAATTAAAGCTCAGAAAGGAGATGCACTTAACCAAGTTTGTATAGCTAATTCGACTCTGGGTTCCTGGAATAGCGCTCTTTCTTTCTTTTCCTTCTCTTCTTTCTTTCTTTTTTTTTTTTTTGAGACGGAGTCTGGCTCTGTTGCTCAGGCTGGAGTGCAGTGGCCGGATCTCAGCTCACTGCAAGCCCCGCCTCCCAGGTTCACGCCATTCTCCTGCCTCAGCCTCCCGAGTAGCTGGGACTACAGGCGCCCGCCACCTCGCCCGGCTAATTTTTTTTGTATTTTAGTAGAGACGGGGTTTCACCGTGTTAGCCAGGATGGTCTCGATCTCCTGACCTCGTGATCCGCCCGTCTCGGCCTCCCAAAGTGCTGGGATTACAGGCTTGAGCCACCGCGCCCGGCCTCTTTCTTTCGAGATGGAGTCTCACTCCCTTTTCTCCCAGGCTGGAATGCAGTGGCGGGATCTCGGCTCTCTGCAAGCTCCGCCTCCCAGGTTCACGCCATTCTCCTGCCTCAGCCTCCCGAGTAGCTGGGACTACAGGCACCCGCCACCACACCCGGCTAATTTTTTGTATTTTTAGTAGAGACGGGGTTTCACCATGTTAGCCAGGATGGTCTTGATCTCCTGACCTCATGATCCGCCCGTCTCGGCCTCCCAAAGTGCTGGGATTACAGCCGTGAGCCAGGGCACTCGGCTGAAATAGTACTCTCTCTATCGTTATATGTGGGACAAGGGGAAAGGAGGAGAATGGTAAATACAATTATTTTATGTACTAGGCAATGTGTAAGGTGCTTAGTTTAGTTTTCTCACATTTTGTGGTAATTTATTTTTTAATCTCTATTTTAATGTTAGGGAAGCTGAGCTTCAGAGTGGTTGACTTACTCACGATCACAGAGCTAAGAAGTGGCTGAACCTGGATTCAGATCTAAGTCTATTTGACTTCAGAACCCATGTGTTTTCATCATTATACTATATTCCTTGATAGTTGTTTATTCTGAAACATCTTGATTGAGCTGCCGATGCAACACTAGGTAGTGTCACAAGGGATGCAAGGAAGCATAAGATTTAGTAATTTCTTCCCTCATGGAGTACGTAATTTGGTGATACTGCTATGACAGAGACAATAGTGTATAGGGATAGATAGAGACATGGGGCAATGGGAGCTTAGGGGGCAACCCTAATAATTGGTGGTGGGGGAAATTGTCAGAGAAGGCTTCTCAGAAAAGTTGGTACCTTAGTTTCTCTAGCAATAATGAGCATGGGCCCTTGGGGTCAGCTTGCCTGGGTCTCATCACTGTAATACTATATGCTAGCTGTAGTGCTTTGGGCAAGTTACTTAATCTCTCTGAGCCTGCTTCCTCATCTATAACATGTAAATTATTATAAAATCAATCTCATAGAACTGTGCGAAGATTAAGATGAGATAATCTATGTTGAATATCTAGCAACTTGCTTGACACGTAGTAAGCTCTCATTAAGTGTTAACCATTATAATTATCACTGTCTAATCTGTTTTTTTCCCATATCCTGCTCAAGTGGGGACAAATGAAGCTAGGTAGGCTCTCTTAGGGCCTGTTATTGTCAATAAAGTAGAGGTTTTGTCTAGAGTGATTTCAAAATATTTCTTTCACGCCCAAGATTCTGTCAAAGTAAAAGTTACTAAGTTAACTGTTTCCAGGAGGGCAGCTGTCAAGTTACTTTGTATCTCATGGCAACCAAATCTGGCTTGAGTTCCCTTTTAAAGCCGCTCTGGTGAGTTGCTTAAAATACTACCTGATAAAAGCTTCTCTTTCCTTTGCTGACTCTTCATTGGATTGACTGAAAGCTGGCCTCTTGAAATACTGGTCTATTTCTCTTCTCTTCCTCCAGGTTTATTGTGATGGAGAAGATAATGTAATTTTAGTAGTCCAGGTATTCTCTACTACTTTAGGGTCCTGTCTATTCTGGGTAACTGTGGAATAGCGGTACCTTTATATATTTGTACAGTACTTTTTGTTTGTTTGTTTGTTTGTTTTTTGGAGACAGGGTCTTTCCCTCTGTTGCCCAGGCTAGAGTGCAGGGATGTGATCACTGTAGCCTCCTGGGCTCAAATGATCCTCCCACCTTAGCCTCCCAAGTATCTGGGACTATAGGCACACCCCACCATGCCTGGCTAATATTTTTATTTTTTGTAGAGATGGGTTCTCACTATGTTGCCTAAGCTGATCTTGAACTCCTGGACTCAAGCAGTCTTCCCACCTTGGCTTCCCAAAGTGTTGGGATTACAAGCATGAGCCACTGTGGCTGGCCCAATGCATTGTTTTAAAATATAATAAGTGTTCTGGCTAGGCACGGTGGCTCACACCTGTAATCCCAGCACTTTGGGAGGATGAGGCAGTTGGATTACTTGAGGTCAGGAGTTCAAGACCAGCCTGGCCAACATGGCGAAACCCTGTCTCTATTAAAAATACAAAAATTAGCTGGACATGGTGGTGTGCACCTGTAATCCCAGCTACTCGGGAGGTTGAGGCAGGAGAATTGCTTGAACCCAGGAGGCGGAGGCTGTGGTCACACCACTGCACTCCAGCCTGGGTGACAGAGTGAGACTCAAAAACATAAATAAGTGTTCTTCAGAATGTCAGTATCACAGGAAATGGCATTATTATTATTACTCAGTAAAAGACCTTTGAGATCAAGTTAGGAAAAGCTAGGGGACTTTAATATGATAAGGAAAGGTATGCAGGGTTTCCTACGTTTTTCTGAACATCTAATCTTTTTTTATCCTCAAAAACCACCTATTGACATTTTGTTAGATACCAGTGTTCCACAGAACACAATTAGGTAAATGAACACAGTGTGGCCCCCTGCTTTTCTATTAGCGTGACTTGGAGAAGTAGTATAGCCAGCCGTCCTTTAGTTGATAAGGTACCTCCATGACTCCTTTTCAAAGAGAAAATGAAATACTTAATTAGAGCTTATGTGTCAGAAAATCTCCTAAGTGTTCGACATAGATTACATCTTTATGTTCACAACAGCTCTATGAGATTGCTAATATAGTTTTCTCCGTGTTGTTGTTGTAGAAAGCTAGAGATCTTGGTTAATCCACCAGTCTCTAGTTATGTCTCAGATTCAGTGGTAGGAGATTTAGCTAACTGAGCTTTTATTGTTTGCCTAAGCCTTCTTCATTTTTTCTTTTGAGACAGCGTCTCTCTCTGTTGCCCAGGCTGGAGTACACTCCAGCAGTGTAGTCACAGCTCACTGCACCCTTGACTTCCTGGGCTCAGGTGATCCTCCTGCCCCAGGCTCCAGCATCCTGAGAAACTGGAACTACAGGCACGTGCCATGATGCCCAGCTAATTTTTGTATTTTTTTGTAGAGATGGGGTTTCACCATATTGCTCAGGCTGGTCTCGAACTTGTGAGCTCAAGCAGTCTTCCCGCCTCAGCCCCGCAAAGTGCTGGGATTACAGCCATGAGCCACTGTGGCTGACCCCCAACGACTCTTAAACATTTATTGTTCTGGGGTAATGGGGATGTAGTGATGGAAAACCAGGCACTGCCTCATGGAACTTAATCTAATATAGATGATTAGATATGAGTGTGGAAATGTAAGTTACAAATTGGGACTTTAGAGGTTAAGGGAAGGCAGATATTTTTATGAGTTACTGTGGCTTCCTGGGATGGTGTGACTTAACTAATTCCTAAAACTGTTTAAGTTTATATACTGCAGAAGCTCAGGGAGGCATTTAGATTGTTAAAATGACCTGAGTGAAGATAGGAGTGAGCAGAGAGCAGCGATCCCCAACCTTTTTGGCACCAGGGATCGGTTTCATGCAAGACAATTTTTCCACAGACCAGGGTGGGGGGTGGGGATGATTTTGGGTTGAAACTGTTTCACTTCAGATCATCAGGCATTAGATTCTCATAAGGAGCACGCAACCTAGATTCCTCACATGTGCAGTTCACAGTAGGCTTTGCGCTCCTGTCAGAACCTAATGCTGCCACTGATATGACGGGAGGCGGAGCTCAGGCAGTAATGTTCGCTTGCCTGCCGTTCACCTCCTGCTGTGTGGCCTAGTTCCTAACAAGCCGCCGACTGGTACGATCTGCAGCCTGGGGGTTGGGGACCCCTGGCATAGGGGATAGAATGCTCAGGAGAAGGTGGTATCCTGTACTGCTCTTAGGCATGACACCACCTGTGAGACTCTGCTAAAGGCGTTAATTTCTGGCCAGCTGAAGGTAGCATTGCCAGAGGGAGGAGCTGGGCAGATTGCAGTTGGTGTTGTGGATAGAGGCAAAGGATCATAAATGATCGTCAGAAGTTAAAAGGACTGGGAGCTGGTGGATTATGGAATGTGAAATGGGACAGGGCAACATTTCACATCTCAGGCTATGAATGACAGAGGGACTTGGAATCTGAATATGTTTATATATAATTTGTTAAGTTCTTACCATGTGCCAGGTACTATTCTTTGCATTTTTAATGCTAAGCTTAATTTTTATTAGTAGTTTATTTAGATTAGCTTATTTAATCTTTGTACCAACCCTATGAGAGTAGGTACTATTATTTTATTGTTTTAAAGATGGGAAAACTGAGGCCTAGAGAACTTAAATGATTTGCCCAAACTCACATTGCTAATAAGTGGTAGAGGTAGGATTCAGGCTCAGGTACTATGTTTTTAGTGTCCTTGTTCCTAATCACTGTGGTATACAGTTTTAAGCAGTGAGAAGTCCTTATAGATTTCTGCCTAGTGAAGCAATTGTTTGTAAGTATTGTGATGCAGGGCAATTTCCCAAGGTTTGATTGAAGGCAGGAAGACCTGCCACAGGGTGTTGTAGCAACCATTCCAGTTGCTTTGGAAAATGTATAAAGGTCTTGGAGTTATTTCACAAATTACTTCCTGAGATGGCTCTGGCAGTTGGCAGTCCTATCTATCAGCTCAGCCCATTTTAGAAATCATTTTCCAAATAATTTTAATCTTAAGGAAGCTCTCCTCTTTCTATTGAACAGGCTGTGCCAGGCATAGGGGTCCCAGGAATCAGGTAGGAAATAGCTCTTGTGGGGTCAGTCCATCTGGAAGCATTTGCAAGAGGGAAGTTGAACCTATTGAGATTTCCTGTTGTCATTAGAATTTGCTCTCCTGCTATAGGGGGAGTATCCCCTGTTAGGACTGATAGTCTGGTTGCTTATCTTGAGCGGCTGGGCAAGTGGACTGGGGTGCAGAGATGTGAAAGACATAGTCTGTGTCCATGAACAACCTGCAGGTTACTGAGACACCCATAAACAAGTGCACTTTATACGGTGTCACAAGTGCTACAATAGAGGTACATAGAAAATATACTGGGAAAAACTGGGCGTGGTCGCTCACGCCTGTAATCCCAGCGCTTTGGGAGGCCGAGGCGGGTGGATCACGAGGTCAGCAGTTCGAGACCAGCCTGACCAACATGGTGAAACCCCATTTCTACTACAAATACAAAAATTAGCTGGGCGTGGTGGTGCGTGCCTGTAATCTCAGCTACTCAGGAGGCTGAGGCAGGAGAATTGCTTGAACCCAGGAGGCAGAGGTTGCAGTGAGCCGAGATCACTCCACTGTACTCCAGCCTGGGTGACAGAGTGAGACTCTGTCTCAAAAAAAAAAAAAAAAAAAGTAGTGGGAGAGAAAGGGAGGAGGGTCTAAATACTTAGCAAGATCAAAGATGCTACCCTCTAAGGATGACCAGGGTTGTGCCAGAGTGCCCTGGAGTGTATTCTGGGCAGTGTGACTGTGAAAGTGCATGGCATATTCAGTGAATGACGAGTTGTTCCCTGAACTGGAGTGTTGGACTACTTGGAGGGAGTGGCACGAGATGAAGCTGGGTGTGTGCGAAGGGCCAGATCCTGAATGACTTTGTATTTTATGGTAAAGAGCTTAAATCCCTTTGGAGCTGAGATTTACTGTCGATATTTAAGATGGCTGTGACATGACCAGAGTGTTTTTACAGGAAGACCTCTTATATGCCTGTGCTTAGAATGGATAGATTAGAACTAGAGGCAGAGAAGGCAGCCAGAAGATTTGCAGTAGCAGATGATGAGGCTAAAACAAGGGTAGTGGTCATGGGGGTTGATTTAAATGTGTGACGGAAGGATGAAGGAGGCAGTGTTAGGTGACCAGGCATTACTGTGATGCTGTTAGCACATGGAATACAAGAGAGAGAGCTGGGGAAGTTAATGTTGGTTTTGAGATGATTATGGGTGATATCCATGAGAAAATATCTGGTAGTTGGGGGAGAAGACATGAGTTTTGGAGTTCTTGAGAGAGGTAGGAATAGCCTTTGGAATCATGACCTCTAAGAAATAGTGGAGACTGTAGAAGTAGATGAGATCACCTGAGTAAAATTTATAAAATGGGGAAAGAAAGGGGGTTGAGAATAGAGCACAGAGGAACTCTGATATGTGTACACAGAAAAGTTAGGGAGGGAGCCTGAGGAGGGGCAATCAGAGAGGTAAGAGAAAATATTGTCTGGGAAGCCAGGAATGAGAAGAGTTTCTGAAAGAAAGCAATAGTGTCTATTGCAGCAGAGAACAAGTAGGGTGAGCCTGAAATGAGGCTACTGAGTCATTGGTGACCATGGTGACAGCAGTTTCAGTGGAGGGGTGGGGATGGAAGCTAGACTGCTGTGGCTTAGGGAGTGAGTATGAGGTGAACATGTAGAACAAAAGACTTTTTTGAGAAATATAGTTGCGAGGGAAGGAAGGAAAGAGGGTGGTATTTTGAAGAGGCAGCAGAGGAGACAGGTTCAAAGATTTTATTTTTTTAAAAGGTGGAGGGGTGGAGTGGAGACCTGAGCTGGTATAGGTTGAGGGGAGAAGAGCTTGAGAAATGTAGCCAGTGAAGGTACCACATCTCCCTGAATACTCCATATTATTGTGGGAGTCTTAAACTGTGCTGCTCTGCTGAAGCCTGCAGTCACTAGAGCATGGGACAGACAAGGGATACCTTGTCATTCATAAGTAATCATAGCACCATTTATTGAGTAACCTCTGCATGCCAGGCATTTTCCTAGATACATTAGACACATCTCTGATGCTCACCACAGTTCCCAGAAGTGAGTATTGTCGCTGTTTTCCAAATGCAGAAACAGATGAGTTAAGAAACATTCAGCTAGTTAGTGGTGGAGCCAGTTTCAGCCAGGTTTTTGGAACTCCATGATGTATTCTTTCCGCTTCCCAGTGCTATTTTTTTCCATTAAATGGAGCTCAGTGTTGAAACTCTAAAGAGGGCCCTTGCAGTGGGCAGGGTGGGTGGCCTAAAGGGGCAAAGGTAGAGTTCTGGAGCTAGTGCTAGCCCGGAGGGAACATGACCTAATCTCCCTCTTAATGAGGGAGGAGGGTCTTGGTCTGGCCTTGCTCTATTTTTTCTTTACTTAGCCAGTGGCTCTGGTGGTTTCAGGCTTTTACTCTATTTTTCTGCATCTTTCTGTAACTTCTTACCAGGGCCTCTGAGGCCCTAGCTGCTGTGTGCTATGGACTGTTATAGAGGAAAAAAGGAATCAGCCTCCAAACCCAGAGGGGCTTACCCTTTTTGACAAGCTACTCATGAGGAATTGCTGAGGTGTAGGATGGCACTCTCTTTGGCACAGTGGTAGGCTTCTTCCTAAGTATTTTTATTTGAGTTGAATAATTTTGATTCAGTGCAAAGAGCAAAACACTGAGAATTAGAAGACACGATTTCCAGTCTAAGTGATGAACTAGGTTACCTCAGGCGAGTCATTCTCCCTTTGCATATTTACTTGATGTAAGGTAGGGACTGTGTTTTACTCATCCTTGTATCTTGAGCAACTGGCACATGCCCTGACTGAATAGGTGTCCTGAATAAGTTTATTATGAAGCTAGTTAATCCGCTCTTCTATTAAATGAGATAATTGGACCTTTTGATTTCCAAAAATTTGCCAATTCTAAAGCATGTTGTTCTGTGAGGGCTTATGTTTTAATTATAAAATAATATATACTGTCACTTAGCACCTACTATTTGCTAGGCATTGTGTGAGGTTCTTTACATATTTATTTTATTTAGATGATTTAAAAAAATTTAAATTTTATCTAGGTGCTTTAGAAATACTATGGTCCCTTAGGCTATAAGCTCCATGAGGACAGTACCAGTGCCTATTCACTGCTGTAGCTCTAATGCTGGACACAGTGCTAGGCATGTAATGGATGCTCAGTAAGTTTTTGTTGAACAAAGCAATAAGTAGGTGTCTTACCATCCATAAGATAACAACCCTTTAAGATAAGTACTATTAGTCCCATTGTATAGGTAAGAAAGTTGAGGCTAAAAGGTCACAGAACTAGTAAATGGCTGAGAGAGAGAAGATTCAAACCAAATCTAACTCTAAAATTGGTACCTTTACCACTTAACACCAGCGTGCCTTCACTTATCTGATGTTTTAATTGCAAATTTGAAAAGAAGGATGACAGTAAAGAAAGATACAAGATCAGAAAATCAAATTTTTCTTGAGGGGTGGGGACACGGTTAGAGGTTGGGCACTGAAGTTTAGAAGTTGGCAAGTATCTCTCATACCTGGCAAGTATCTCTAATACCTTAAGAATAAAAAGAGGTTTATAAGCTTGGGAAGCTGGGGAAAAAAAAAGAATACAAAGGGGTTATAATGGCAGTTACTATTCACTGGGAACTTTGTTTATTGAATATCTCATGGCATTAAAAGTCCATTTGTATAATTTTAACTACCATCTATTTATTGACAACTCAAATTTGTGTTTCCAGCTTAGATTTCTCCCTGAATTTTAGACTTGTATATCTAACCTCTTAATTAACATTTTAGATATCTAATAGGCATTTAAAATTTAACAACATTTCACTTACATGGAATCTGTCAGCATATCCTGTTGGTTCTACCTTTAAAATTCAAATCCAAAAATCAGATACTTTTCATTACCTCTGCACTTACCACCCTGATCCAAGTTACCATCGTCTCTTGCCTGGTGAAATAATAGCCTAACTGGTTGCCCTGCTTTTGCCCTTGCCTGTCTACAGTTTATTCTAAACAGGAAGCCAGAGTGATCCTTTCAAAACGTAAATCCAAATCATTTAACTCTTCTGTTCAAAATTGTTCAGTGGCTTTACATATCTCTCAGGGAAAAAGCCAAAGTCCTTAGAGTGGCCCACAAGATCACATGTGACTTGGCTCCCAGTTACCTGTCTTAGCCTCATTTCCTCTCTACCTGCTGACCCTGCCCCATTGGCTTTCTTGCCATTCTTTGAACAATAGAGACAGACATACTCTTGCCTCAGGGCCTTTGCATTGGTTCTTCCTTCTTTTCCTAACTTTCTGCATGGCTCATGACTTATTTCCTTCAGATCTTTTGGTTAAATGTCAACTCAGTGAGGCCTTATCCAATCATTCTATTTAAAAATAGCAATCTAGGCCGGGGGCAGTGGCTCACGCCTGTAATCCCAGCACTTTGGGAGGCCGAGGCGGGCAGATCACAAGGTCAGGAGATCGAGACCATCCTGGCCAACATGGTGAAACCCCGTCTCTACTAAAAATACAAAAATTAGCCGGGCATGGTGGCGGGCGCCTGTAGTCCCAGCTGAGGCAGGAGAATGGCTTGAACCAGGGAGGCGGAGCTTGCAGTGAGCTGAGATAGCGCCCCTGCATCTCAAGCCTGGGCGGCAGAGCCAGACTCCGTCTCAGAAAAAAAAAAAGCAGAAAAAAAAAGCAATCCCACCCCCACCGCACACTACAACCCGTTTCTCTATTTTTCATCACAGCATTTATCACCATCTGGCATATTTATTGGTCAGGCCTTTCACCATCCGCCCCCCGCCCCCGTTAGTTCCACAAGAGCAGGGGTTTTGGTTAATGGCAAAATCCTCAATGCTAAAATACTGACTGGCACGTAGCATATACTTAGTAAATATTTGTTGATTGAATGAATGATTGAAAAACCTTTTTGGGCCTGGTATATTTCTAGATGCTTTATATATATTTGTTTACTTTTCTGCACAACAGTCTTACAGGATACTACTATTATTCCCATTTTATGAATGGGGAAAGTTATTTGCTGGCCGGGCGCGGTGGCTCACGCCTGTAATCCCAGCACTTTGGGAGGCCGAGGTGGGCGGATCACGAGGTCAGGAAATCGAGACCATCCTGGCTAACACGGTGAAACCCCGTCTCTACTAAAAACACAAAAAATTAGCTGGGCCTAGTGGCGGGCGCTTGTAGTCCCAGCTACTGGGCAGGAGGCAGGAGAATGGCGTGAATCCGGGAGGCGGAGCTTGCAGAGATCGCGCCAATGCACTCCAGCCTGGACCACAAAGCGAGGCTCTCTCAAAAAAAAAAAAAAAAAAAAAGAAAAAGAAAAGAAAGTTATTTGCCAAGATTGCGTGGCTAGAAAGTTTAAAGCCTAGGTTTATTCTGTTTAATACATTGTCAAGCTCAAATAAAATGTTATAGAAAGAATGACTTATAAATATTGTTGCTTTGCTGCTGAATGGAGTTTGTAAGGGAGCAAACTGTTATTTGTGACTGTGATATACCTGGAAGCCTAAAATACACCTGGAAAAAGGCCTTTGTGTGAGTTCTTCCTGTGCACCATTTGACACATATTCGGCTTGCATACACAGAAAGTGAGGGGGGTTTTATGATGATTTGGAAGTTTTTCTCCCCTACCACCCCAGAGAGAGACCTTCTTTCCCTAGTTTGGGATAGTATTAGTGTTACTTTGGGCCAGTTGCTTCATGTCACTTTTCTTTCCTGAGTTGAGTGCCAGCCAAGGCCAGAGTGCAAATCATTCATTCCCAAGGTATACTGGGGTATGATTTTCTCTTTGGCATGGTGATTGGGGAGGCCAAGGCCAGAGCTGATCTCAAAGTAAGATGAAACTGGGGTCAGTGATATCTCCATGGTAAAATGAGGGTGGGTTCAAGTGCTGTCCTAATAGAGCTTTGTCATTTCAAGAATTTTGTCAGAAAGAAGATGAGAGAGAATAAGATCTGGCTCCAACTCCCCGGCTGACTGGGGGTATGGGTATAATATATCTCTGTGTGGGTATAATATATCTCCCTCATAAGTCCCAGGTACCAGTAACTTCGGAGTGAGGGGCCTGGTGAAGTCCTGGGCTTATGAGAGACTCAGGCAGAGGGAACAGAAGCAGATGTATTCGGTAGGGTTATTCTCAGTAATATGACAGAAGTAGAATAGTAGGAGGTGGGAAAAAAGTCATCTTGTGGTATTATATGGTCAATAACATATGTAAAGAAGAATGAATAATGAGGCATGGATTACAGTAGCACCCACAGTGAAATGAGACTGGAATCAGAGCTGTTCCCAGGAAATAATGAAGATATGAGAACTTTCCCTAGGGTGAGATAAGTCTGTGGGAAATGTGTATGAGGTGACAAAGTCATTTCCAGGGTTAAAGAAAAAAAATATGTTTGAGCAGCCATGAGTAGGAAGGGAAGCATAATGAGAGCGAAGAATTTTAGGGCAACATGTTTAGGAGATAAGGCTAGGGAAACAAGCAGATGCCAGATTATAGAGAACCTTGTCTATCTGTTAAGGATTTGAGACTTTATTCTTTGGGCAATTCAGAACCACTGAAAAATTTAAAATAAGGGATAGACATGGTCAAATTTCCTCCTGGTCATAATGACCTGTGTTCCTAGGGGAGCTGAGGTCAGGAAAGGTTAGAAAATAGCATGGCAGTCTAGGGACTCTAGGCAGATGTTTGTTGAAAGCCAAAAGTATCTGGCATATCCATCTGAGCAGAGATGCCAGAGGACTGTATGAAGCCTGATCTGAGTGAAGTCAGCAGAGGCTTTCCTGGACCTCATCGAAACCTAAGGTCCAGCTGGGCATGGTGGCACATGCTTGCAGTCCCAGCTACTCAGGAGGCTGAGGTGGGAAGATTGCTTGAGTTCAGGAGTTCAAGGCCAGCCTAGGCAACATATGACACCCTGTCTCTTAAAAAAAAAAAAGTAGAACTGAAAACCTCTGTGGATGCACAACACTGTAAATGTACTAAATGCCACTGAATTGTTCACTTAAAAATGGTGAATGGGCCGGGCGCGGTGGCTCAACCCTGTAATCCCAGCACTTTGGGAGGCCGAGGCGGGTGGATCACGAGGTCAGGAGATCGAGACCATCCTGGCTAACATGGTGAAACCCCGTCTCTACTAAAAATACAAAAAACTAGCCGGGCGTGGTGGCGGGCGCCTGTAGTCCCAGCTACTCGGAGGCTGAGGCAGGAGAATGGCATAAACCCGGGAGGCGGAGCTTGCAGTGAGCCGAGATCGCACCACTGCACTCCAGCCTGGGTGACACAGCGAGACTCCGTCTCAAAAAAAAAAAAAAAAAAAAAAAAAAAAAAA
>NC_037682.1:63430961-63442300 GCF_003255815.1 Theropithecus gelada | reverse complement strand
AAAAAAAAAAAAAAAAAAAAAAAAAAAAAAAAAAAAAAAAAATGGTGAATGTTATGTGAATTTCACCTCAATAAAAGACAGATTAAAACTAAAAACAGGCCGGACGCGGTGGCTCATGCCTGTAATCCCAGCACTTTGGGAGGCTGAGGCCGGTGGGTCACAAGGTCAGGAGTTCGAGACCAGCCTAGCAACATGGTAAAACCCCCATCTCTACTAAAAATACAAAACAACAACAACAACAACAACAAAAAAAAAAAAAACAAGAAAAAAAATTAGGTGAGCATGGTGGCGCCTGCCTATAATCCCAGCTACTGAGGAGGTTGAAGCAGGAGAATCGCTTGAACCCGGGAGGCGGAGAATGCAATGAGTTGAGATTGCACCATTGCACTCCCGCCTGGGTGACACAGCGAGACAAACAAACAAACAAAAAACAGAAAACAAACTAACAAATCTACAAATCTGATCCTGCCTGAGTCTGTGGGATTTGTCCTGGATTTGCCTTCCTTCTGTAAGGACTTGGCTTATTAGTGGTAGCATTGGGGAGATAAGGATAGGACTAGACATAGTAGCAAGAATGAGACTCCAAAGCATGTCTCCTTGTCCATCCTTCCACTTGGCTGCCAGAATCTTTCTAACAAGTCAATCTAACTGTGGCCCACCCCTGCTCAGAAGTCTATTGCTTTCCTATTTCTCAGAGATTCTAAAATCCAAGCTTCTCAATCTGGTGTTCCTGGCATTCTATGATCTGGGTTCTGCATATTGTCTTTTCAGCAAACATTTTTCTATGCTTTTATTCATGTTTTCCATTTTGCTTGGAATGCTTCCTTACTATCTTTTTAAAATTGTTTTTTTTTTTTTTTGAGACAGGGTCTCACTCTGTTGCCCAGGCTGCAGAGCTCAACTTCCTGAGCTCGAGTGATCCTCCTATCTAACCCTCTTGAGTAGCTGTGACTACAGGCATGTACTACCATGCCCGGCTAACTTTAAAATTTTTTTGTAGAGATGGGGTCTCCTTCTGTTGCTCAAGCTGGTCTCAAACTCCTGGGATCAAGTGATCCTCCTGTCTTGGCCTCCCACAGTGTTGGGTGTGAGCCACCACCCCTGGCTTGCTTACTCTTTTCTATCTAGTAAACTCCTCATCTTTTAGTACATAGCTCCAGTGTCACCACTTTTTAAGCTTTCTCTGTCCTCTTTGACTGTAGGTTGGCAGTCTATTCTACTGTTATTCTCCTATCATACTTTATATGCCTCAGTTATCTTGCTGCATTGTGGTTGCTTTGTATGTGATTACCACACAAGATTGGAAGTTTTTTAAAGACAGAAACACTGCTTTGTTGTTGTTGTTGTTGTTTTTCTATACTACTTGGCCTAGTATTGCACAGAGATAGCACTTACTAATTTGTTTTTTAGAGCAACTTTTATTTCCACCATAAATACTGGTCACAAAAGTTAAATAAGTAGGCTTTGTTGGTACTGTTCAGTCTAGTGAGGCTAACTGGGGGTATCTATCTATAACTGTCCTTCCCTTCCTTTCTCCCTTCCCATTTCCCTTCCCTTCTCCCTTCCCTTCTCCCTACACTTCTCCCCTCCCTTCCCCTCTCCTCCTCTCCCTTCTCCCCTCCCTTCCCCTCCCCTCCCCTCTCCTCTCTTCCCCTCTCTTCTCCCTTTCTTTTTTTCCAAGCTAGCCAGCAGGTTTCACTGAACAATAACTGCAAGCTTCAGTGTTAGCTGGGCTTGGGAATAAATTTTTTTTTTAGAGACAGAGTTTCACTCTTGTTGCCCAGGCTGTAGTGCAATGGTGCGATCTTGGCTCACTGCAACCTCTGCCTCCCAGGTTCAAGCGATTCTCCTACCTCAGCCTCCCGAGTAGTTGGGATTCAGGTACCCGCCACGACGTCCAACTAATTTTTTGTATTTTTAGTAGAGATGGGGTTTCGCCATGTTGGCCAGGCTGTTCTTGAACTCCTGACCTCAAGGGATCCACCCGCCTTGGCCTCCCAAACTGTTGGAATTACAGGCATGAGCCCCACCATGTGTGGCCAAATTGTTTAATAAGACAAAATATTAAAAAAACTGAGGTAAAATGAAAGAGATTCTTAGATGTCTTTGCCAATGTGGGCTCTCTCATTCTTTCTTTAATGCTAGAACACTTGCGTTTTAGCAGGATGCATAGCTGCTCAGCTTCCTTTGCAACTAAGTGTGGCCACGTGTGTTAGTTCTATCCAGTGGGGATCCAAGTGGAAATGTTATGTGTACCACTTCTATATTATGTACTTAAGAACAATATGTGGTGCTTCTCTTTTCCTTTTTCCCTTCCTGCTAGCTGGAATATGGTGAGATCTACAGCACCTTTTTTGATCCCAGAGATGGAAGCCTCATTTTGAGTGAGAATGGCAGAGTTCACTCTCATTTGAGACTGCTCACTGCTTAACTATTATGAGAGAGAAATAAACTTTTTGTTTAATCCACTATATTTGAGGGTCTCTTAGTTACAGCAGCTTTATCTGTATCCTGACCAGTACAATGAGGCATCAAATTGCTGCAGTATCAAGTTGCTTTTTTTTTTCTCTTAAGTCAGGATCTTGCTGTCGCCCAGGCTGCAGTGCAGTGGTGTCATCACCACTCACTGCAGCCTTGATCCCTGGGACTCTAGTGATCCTCCTACCTCAGCCTCCTGAGTAGCTGGGACCACAGATGTGCATTAGCATGCCTGGCTATTTTTTTTTTTCTAGAAATGAGGTCTCATGATGTTACCCAGGCCAGTCTTGAACTCTTGGGCTCAAGTGACCCTCCCGCTTCAGCCTTTCAAAGTGCTGGGGTTACAGGAGTCAACCACTGTGCCCAGTATAAGCTGCTTCTTGGGCTGTTCATGGGTATCTCTTAGTCACACCATACACTGGGTTCCTGACTGTTTCTTGCCTTGCCTTACTTCTGAGCCTTAATTCTTGATGCCTGGATGATTCCCTGAACTCTCTCATATACTTAAACAAATTTTATTGAGGTGAAATTCATATAACATTAACTATTTCGAATTAAACAAGTGAGTAGCATTTAGTACATTCAGAATGTTGTACAGCTACCACTTCTATCTAGCACCAAAACATTTCTGTCATTCCAAAGGAAAACCCCTTACCTATTAAGCAGTTTCTTCTCATTTTCCGCTCCCGCTGGCAGCCACCAATAGGATTTACCTATTTTGGATATTTCGTATAAATGAAATCATACTATATGTGACCTTTTGTATCTGGCTTCTTAGAATAATATTTTGGAGCTTAATCTACATTGCAATGTGTTGGTATTTTATTTCTTTTTTTATTATCTTTTTTTGGTGGTAAAATATATGTAAGCAAATTTTGTCATTTTATTCATTGATAAGTATACAATTTAATTGCAGTAATTACACTCACAGTATTGTGCACCTTTTACCACTATTTAAAAAATTTTTTCATCATCCCAAACAGAAACTCTGTACTTACTAAGCAATAACTCCCCATTCCTCCCTCCTGTTAGCCTTTGTTAACTTCCAGTCTACTTTTTGTCTTCATGAATTTGCCTATTCTAGATATTTCATTTAAGTGGAATCATATAATGTTTGTCTTTTTATGTCTGGCTTATTTCACTTAGCATAATTTTTTCAATTCCATCTATGTTGCAACATGCATCAGAAAACTTCATTTTTTTTTTTTTTTACTGGTGGAATTAGGTGTATATATACATACCACAATTTGTTTATTCATCTATTGATGAATATTTAGACTGTTTGCTATGCTATGGACATGATAGTTACATGTACTTATTCCAGTACCTGTTTTTAATTTTTTTGTTTGTTTGTTTGAGACGGAGTCTCACTCTGTCACCTGGGTTGGAGTACAGTGGCACAATCTCAGCTCACTGCAATCTCTGCCTCCTGGGTTCAAACAATTCTCCTGCCTCAGCCTCCTGAGTAGTTGGGATTACAGGTGTGCACTACCACGTCCCGCTGATTTTTGTATTTTTAGTGGAGATGGGATTTCCCATGTTGGCCAGGATGGTCTCGATCTCCTGACCTCGTGATCCACCCGCCTCAGCCTCCCAAAGTGCTGGGATTATAGGCGTGAGCCACTGCACCTGGCCTGTTTTCAATTTTTGGGGGTGTATCATAGGAGTGGAAATGTAGAATTGTATGGTAGCTTTATGTTTAAGTTTTTGAGGAACCACCAAACTGTTTTCCACAACAGCTATACCATTTTACATTCCCATCAGCAGTGTATAAGGGGTTGCAGTTTCTTTTTTTTTTTTTTTTTGAGACAGCGTCTCGCTCTGTCGCCCAGGCTGGAGTGCAGTGGCGCGACCTCTGCTCACTGCAAGCTCCGCCTCCCGGGTTCACGCCATTCTCCTGTCTCAGCCTCCCGAGTAGCTGGGACTACAGGCACCTGCCACTGCGCCCGGCTAATTTTTTTGTATTTTTTTAGTAGGGACTGGGTTTCACTGTGTTAGCCAGGATGATCTCGATCTCCTGACCTCGGGATCCACCCGCCTCAGCCTCCCAAAGTGCTGGGATTACAGGCGTGAGCCACTGCGCCCGGCCAGGGGTTCCAATTTCTCCACATCTTTGCCAGTACTTCTTTTTTTTTTCTTTTTGGTTTTGTTTTTAATTACAACCATCCTAGTGGGTGTGACATGGTATCTCATTGTGGTTTGATTCGTGTTTCCCTAATGACTAATGATGTTGATCATCTTTTCATGTGCTTGTTGGCCATTTGTATGTCTTCTCTGGAGAATGTGTATTCAAGTCCTTTGTCCGTTTAAAATTAGGTTATTTGTTTTTGTTGTTGAGTTATTAAAATTCCTTTTCAAGTCCTTTGTCCATTTAAAATTAGGTTATTTGTTTTTGTTGTTGAGTTATTAAAATTCCTTTTCAAGTCCTTTGTCCATTTAAAATTAGGTTATTTGTTTTTGTTGTTGAGTTATTAAAATTCCTTATGTATTCTGGATACTAGACCCTTAATGAGATGTATGATTTGCAAATATTCTCTCCCATTCTGTAGGTTGATTTTTCACTTTTTTGATAATGTCCTTTGAAACACCGTAGCTTTAAATTTATTTATATTTTTTAGAGGTGAGATTTTGCTATGTTGCCCAGGCTCACCTGGAATTCCTGGTCTCGAGCGATCCACCTGCTTCAGCCTTGCAAAGTGTTGGGATTAATAGGTGTGAGCCACTGTGCCTGGTCTAGTTTTTAGATTTTATGGATTTTAATTTATTTATCTTTTGTTGTTGTTGTTGTTTGTGCTTTTGTGTTGTATCTAAAAAAATTTGGCCAGGCATGGTGTCTCACACCTGTAATCTCAGCACTTTGGGAGGCCAAGGTGGGCAGATCACCTGAGGTCAGGAGTTCGAGACCGACCTGGCCAACATGGTGAAACCCTGTCTCTACTAAAAATACAAAAAGAATTAGTCAAGTTTCGTGCTGCACGCCTGTAATCCCAGCTACTCAGGAGGCTGAGGCAGGAGCACTTGAACCCAGGAAGCAGAGGTTGCGGTGAGCTAAGATTGCACCACTGCACTCCAGCCTGGGCAACAGAGTGATACATCTCAAAGTAAATAAGTAAATAAGTAAGATTAAAAAAATAAAAAAATCTGTTGTCAAAGCCAAGGTTATGAATATTTACTCCTCTATTTTATGGGTTTGCTCCTGTGTTTTACCTCTAAGAGTTTTATGGTTTAGCACTTATATTTAGGTCATTGATCCACTTTGAGTTAACTTTTGGGTGTAGTATGAATTTCTTGAACTTTAAACCCTTGAGTGTATGCCAATCCAGTCAGTAATGATTTTTTTTTTTTTTAATTGAGACAGGGTCTCGCTCTGTTCCCCAGGCTGGAGTGCAAATGGCGTGATCTCGGCTCACTGCAACCTCCGCCTCCGGGGTTCCAGCGATTCTCCTGCCTCAGCCTCCCGAGTAGCTGGGATTACAGGCGCCTGCCACCACGCCTGGCTAATTTTTGTATTTTTTGTAGAGATGGGGTTTCACTACTGGTCAGGCTGGTCTTGAACTCCTGACCTCAGGTGATCTGCCTGCCTCGGCCTCCCAAAGTGCTAGGATTACAGGCGTGAGCCACTGAGCCTGGCCATTTTTTTGTAGTTTTAGTAGAGATGGGGTTTTGCCATGTTGGCCAGGCTGTTCTCGAACTCCTGACTTCAGGTGATCCGTCCACCTCGGCCTCCTGAAAGTGCTGGGATTACAGGCATGAGCCACTGTGCCCGGCCAGTAATGATTTTTAAATCTTTAAATCCCAATAGATATGGAAAGGTAGTTTGGCAATGTTTTAGTGGCTGTTGGCTGAAGTTTCTTTCAATGGGGCATTTAGAAGACATTTCCTCCTCCTCGGATCTGATCCACTAATGTGCATTTGATAGGTTAGGGGCAACTTTGAGAGTAAGGCCACTGACTTTCAGGGATGCCAGTCAGTTGAGTGACACACCCTTATATACGTGCTCTGCCATTGGCTTATCTGTATCTCAGCCTGTGAGGAGCAGGGTGAGGCCTAATTGAAACAAGGCACAGCTGGCAGGGGTGAGGGGACCAATGTAGTCAGGTAGCAAGTCTGTACTGAGCCCAGTCAGGTTGCCAGCCCTGGGTATGGCTTCCTGAGAATTGTGCAAAAACAGTAATGATTAGTGAGAAGATCATTTGGAGACAGAGGCCTTACTTCACAGGGTTTCTGTTTTATTTATTTATTTTTATTTTTTTTGAGACAGGGTCTGGCTCTGTCACCCAGGCTGGAGTGCAGTGACACGATCTTGGTTCACTGCAACCTTTACCTCCTGGGCTCAAACGATCCTCCCACCTCAGCCTCTCAAGTAGCTGGGACTACAGGCGCATGCCACCATGTCTGGATAATTTTTGCATTTTTTGTAGAGACAGGATTTTGTCATGTTGCCAGGTTGGTGTTGAACTCCTGGACTCAAACAATCACCTGCCTTGGCCTCTCAAAGTGTTGGGACTGCAGGTGTGAGCTACCGTACCCAGCCTTGTTTTGTTTTTGAAGATGAGCTGAGGTTATCCGTGGAAAAGCGATTTGGAAACCATAAAATGAGATTTGGGAATATAATGGAGAATCAAGGAGAAGACTAAGTTTTCTGGGAGTTTTTTAAAAAGATTATTCTCATGACTGTGATTCTCAGAAAAGGTTTGAGGCTTATTGACTAAATGGTTGATTTTCAATTTTTTATTCAAATAATTTTGCATTTGTTGTGACTCTTTTGCAGGTGATGCAAATACAATTCAGACTGACTTAACCAAGAGAGGGACTTTATTGACTGAGTAGCTAAAAAGCCTAGAAGTAGTTCTACTTATAGACACAGCTAGATACAGGGAGTTAAATTATGTCATTAGGACTCACTCTCTCCCTCTTTGGCTCTGCTTTTCTTTGTACTGGTGTCATTCTTAGGCAGACTTTCTCCCATGTAGTGGCAAAGAAAGATATCAGATTTGGGTATGCATCCTACCAGCTTATTGAAAGACGCAACAGGCCTGGCATGTTAGTTCAAGCCTATAATCCTAGCATTTTGGGAGTCCAGGGTAGGTGGATCACTTGAGCCCAGGAGTTTGAGAACAGCCTGGGCAACATGAGGAAATCACATCTCTACAAAAAATACAAAAATTAGCCGGGCATGGTGGCTTGTATCTGTAGTCCTACCTACTCAGGAGACTGAAGTGGGAGGATTACTTGAGCCTGGGAGGTCAAGCCTGCAGTGAGCCAAGACTGCACCACTGCACTCCAGCCTGGGAGACAGACACTGTCTCAAACAAAACAAAACAACCCAAAAACAACAACAAAAAAGATACAACATAATACCTCTTCCCTGATGGTGCTGGTGGTCCTGGGTGTGATTTTGGCTTGGGTCCTATGCCCATCCTAAATTAATCACTGTGGCCAGGAGAATACTGACCTTTAATTGGCCAACAGAGTTTCATTCTACTCATGGAACCCAGGGGTTAGGGTCAGCTTCCCTGGAACCATGTGGATCGAGAGCAGGAAAGAGGTGATTCCTTAAGGGAAGAAAATCAAGGTACATTTACAGAAAGGTAGGTTTGGGAGGTAAGGAAATAGTTTTAAGTCAACAAAATTCATAGATGTTTACTTCATAATTAAGCCGTTTTTATTAAAAAAAGGAAGTGTGTTTCCAATATTTAAAACTCATCAAATGTAGAGTTCTACTTGAAGTAGATATTGCCAGGAGACTTGGACAGGGGATGGAAGGAGAGAAGGAGTCTACAGAGCATAATTTGAAAACTGCTAGACAGTTTATCCACTAAATATTTGCTTGAGGTGGGATAGTGCTTGAATCCTTTCTTCCCATCTTTCTGACATTTTATAATAGAGATTGTATTTTCCTTCTAATCAGGGAGAGAGAGGTAAGTAGCAGAGCCAGTCATTGTCTGGGGTTGAAGATGCCAAGGACTTTTCTTAGCCCCAACACCAAACTGTGTTTTTTTGAGACGGAGTTTTGCTCTTATTGCCCAGGCTGGAGTGCAATGGTGCAATCTCAGCTTACCGCAACCTCCGCCTCCCAGGTTCAAGTGATTCTCCTGCCTCAGCCTCCTGGGTAGCTGGGATTACAGGCATGTGCCACCATGCCTAGCTAATTTTGTATTTTTAGTAGAGACAGGATTTCTCCTTATTGGTCAGGCTAGTCTTGAACTCCTGACCTCAGGTGATCTGCCTGCCTCTGCCTCCCAAAGTGCTGGGATTATAGGCGTGAGCCACCGTGCCCAACCTGAAATTGTGGGTTTTTTTTTTTTTAAGAAACCATGAGTCTTTCAAATTTAAATAGGGACTCATAGAGAACAGGAAGAAGTTGCTTTATAATGTGTTGGTTAATGTAAGTGATGAAATATATTCGTATCCTAAACATTTGGCAAGGGCTCGATATGGTACAGTGTATAAAGCTGTGAGCTGGATAGATTCTGTATTGTAAATTGAGTGAGGATTAAAGCTGCCCTCACATACTGTCCAGTTTACCAGGCAGCCAACAACCATTCGATTTTTTAAAAAATCGAAGTGAAAATCACATAACAGTTTGGTGGTGGCACAGGCCTGTAATTCCTGCTACTTCGGAGGCTGAGGTGGGAGGATCCCTTGAGTCCAGGGGTTCAAGACCAACCTGGACAACATAGCAAGAATCAGTCTGCATAAAAAATTAAAAAATCAGTCAGGCATGGTGGCACTCCCCTTTAGCCCTTTTTACTCAGGAAGCTAAGGTGAGAGGATTGCTTGAACCCAGGAGTTTCAGGCTGCAGTAAGCTATGATTGTGCCAGTGTACTCCAGCCTGAGTAACAGAGCAAGAACCCTGTCTCTTAAAAAAAATTCACATTGCATAAAACTTATTATTTTGAAGTGTACACTTTTTTTTTTTTTGGTAGTGATGGGGTCTTGCCATATTACCCAGGCTGGTCTCAAAGTCCTGCCTTCAAGCAGTCTTCCTGCCTCAGCCTCCCAAAGTGCTGTGATTACAGACATGAGTCATTGTGCCCCGCCCAATTTGGTGGTTTTCAACGATTTTGTGTAACCGTCACTACTATCTAATTTTAGAACATTTTCATCACCCTAAAAAGAAACGCTGCACCCATTAAGCAGTCACACTCCCTATTCTCTATCTTCTGGCAATCATTAGTCTACTTTCTGTCTCTATGAGTTTGCCTATTCTGGACATTTCATATAAATGGATTCATGTGTGGTTTCTTTCACTTAGTATGATTTTAATATATATATTTATCTTGTTGCTTTTCTATGATACTTTTTTTGAAGTGGAATTATCCCACAGACCTACCAACTTGTCATTTTCTCTATCCCCAAGTGTATAACGGATTGACAAACTCAGCAGTTAAAGAGTAGCACCCATATCGGATACTTGACCTGTTGAATAAGAGGTGTCATAGTGGGGAAGGCTAACTTGAAGCCTTGGAAACTACCTCCTGCTCTCCTGGCCAAGACAGTGAACCAAACCCAATAACACCTTCTGGGACAGATGGTGGAGAGTAGTGCTACCCTTAAGTATCTTTTTTTTTTTTTTGAGATGGAGCCTCATTCTGTTTTCCAAGGTGGAGTGAAATGGCGCAGTCTTGGCTCACTACAACCTCTGCCTTCTGGGTTCAAGCGATTCTCCTGCCTCAGCCTCCCAAGTAGCTGGGATTATAGGTGCCCGCCACCATGCCCGGCTAATTTTTGTATTTTTAGTAGAGACAGGTTTCAGCATGTTAACCAGGCTGGTTTTGAACTCCTGACCTCAGGTAATCTGCCCGCCTTGGCCTTCCAAAGTGCTGGGATTACAGGCATGAGCCACTGCCCCTGACCTACCCTTAAGTATCTTAAGATGCAGGGTGGTGGTCTCTATCCTACTTATATTTAATTAATTAGTCTGCCCCTGTAAAACTGGATTGATCAGAGAATGACTGGACTTCACTAATTTTAACTTAGCATCCCCAAATGTGGCTGCCATGATGGATTTGATATCTTTGCTAGAGCAGGCTATGCTATGATATTTGGGCATCGATTTAGCAAACACATTATTTTCTGTTTCAGTCAGAAAAAATGATTAAAAACTATTTGTAATCATAGGGAACATATCAGTATTCCTTTATAGTTTTGCCCAGGGATATGTAAACACTTCTACTCTTCTACTGTTTGTCATAATATAGTCAGAAGATACCTGGACCATCCGGCCATAGAACATCACCATGCTATATTACATTGACAACATCATGCTAACCAGACAGCATTAGCACACCGGAGGCCTTGGTAAGATGTGTGTGCTCCACAGTGGATACTGTTACATTCTTTGCCAAACTGGATATACTTGGTTTTAAAATATGTCCACAAATTCTTTGATACTCCTTCCATCAAGGGGTGGAGTCTAATTGTGCTCCCTTTGAGCTGGACCTCACTTTCTATTCTAACAAATATAATAAAGTGAAAATGGGCCGGGCGCGGTGGCTCAAGCCTGTAATCCCAGCACTTTGGGAGGCCGAGACGGGCGGATCACGAGGTCAGGAGATCGAGACCATCCTGGTTAATATGGTGAAACCCCGTCTCTACTAAAAAGTACA
This sequence comes from Theropithecus gelada, assembly GCF_003255815.1. Taxonomy (NCBI): domain Eukaryota; kingdom Metazoa; phylum Chordata; class Mammalia; order Primates; family Cercopithecidae; genus Theropithecus; species Theropithecus gelada. The sequence continues at coordinate 63,431,209 of NC_037682.1, read as the reverse complement.
AAAAAAAAAACTAGCCGGGCAAGGTGGCGGGCGCCTGTAGTCCCAGCTACTTGGGAGGCTGAGGCAGGAGAATGGCGTGAACCCGGGAGGCAGAGCTTGTAGTGAGCTGAGATCTGGCCACTGCACTCCAGCCTGGGCGATAGAGCGAAACTCCGTCTCAAAAAAAAAAAAAAAAAAAAGGGCGGGGGCGGGGGCCAAACCCTGAAATCCCGGCACTTTGGGGGGCCGAGACGGGGGGATCCCGAGGC